>NW_024541355.1:0-131587 GCF_016758755.1 Suillus discolor
TTTCAAGTGAAGAATACAAGCGTAATACATGTGCTTAAATAGATCCATATGTGCGCACAGACCAAGTCATCGTGAGATAGTAAGTACAAGTTCAAGAAAGGAAGGCATATCGTAAGAATGTAAAAGTATGAGATAGCGGTTGTAACACAGAGCCTGAAGATGCTTGGCAAATATCTAGGTGGCAGCGCATATAGATTCTATGAGTGCGACATTCTAGACTTAAAGTAAAAGTACTCACTCACCGAATTCTTTGAACATCTATTCGACTATGTCTTCCCCTCCGACTTCCGGATGCAACAAAGGCAAAAGTTCCTAGAGTGCAGACAAGAAGGACATTTCTCCATGCGCGATTACATACGTCGACTCCGAGAACTAGCTGATACCATGGGAGATGTTGGAGAACGTGAGTTAGTACGACAGTTCTGGATGAACTGTAAGCCTTACATTAAAGCTTCCCTGGTAGACAAAGGTTATGATCCCAACACCGTTAGTATGGATACTATTGAGAGGAAGGCTCTACGTACTGAACAAGCATTCCTCGAGAACGCAAGAGACCCGAACATCCTGATAGCATTGAATCCTACCTTGGCTGCCAGAGCCGCAGACCAAGGGGCCAGATCTAGTCGACGTGACCAACGTACCCATCGAAGGGATAACTGTTCCCACACCCAATCCCTCTCAGCTAATGCGGTCAACCACAATGGGCCATCATCAACCAGGTCCCGTGATTATAAAAACTCCAGACGTACCAGAAACAAATCGATTGGCCGCGAGACTACCCACCGCAATGCTAAGAGCACTGAGACTATTCGTAAGCTAAAGGATCTCAATCAGTGTTTCGAATGCGAACAGACTGGTCACCTTGCCAAAGACTGTCCTAAACGACACTGACTCCCTCCCTACCAACAACTGAGGACCACCTCCCTACGATCGAATGCAGTAGGCGTAATGTCTGCTGACATCAGGTCAGCTGCATTGGCAGAAGGTACGACACAAGGCCTTTACGGCTTTGCTATCGAATTGCGCGATGATCTGAGTCAATTGGAAGAACTTGAGCATGTGAGACACTTAGTCGTGACTCACCGCGCACTAGCTAAACTAAGGGTAGCCGTTCCCCTACTCTCGGATGAGCTCGTTGACCCTCACTTCAGCCCATACCGACGCGATCGTTTCAGTCTGACGATGTGGGGAGATCACGATACCTACCTGCTTAGCGACAAGCACAACCTTGATAAGTATATAGTGTACTATTCTCAATTGAGTGACCCCACCTTTGATATCGTAGGGTGGCTCACCGTTCTGAAACTCTTCAACCAAGACAAACTAGTGAAGACCAGACATGTTGACGAGTCCACTGACCCCAAAGACTCAGACAGCTCGTCCTGGGTGACTTCGGAATGGGGAAGCAGCGATTTTGAAGTCCCTGAAAGCGAGGAATCGACAGATGACATCCCTGGACTCTTGACGTGCGAATCAAGCGACGAGGACGACGGACCTGACAAAACTGGTGAGTTGTTCTGTGGGATGTCCTCCCATTCTAAAGCGGACTTACCTGAACTCCGAACTTTGCAGTGACAGGCCGCTAGACCCAAGTCCACCACAAGGATATTGCCTAAGTCCATAGTTGTCGTTGTACTGTTGAATGATAAGCCATGTCGAGCATTACTTGACTCTGGATCACTCACCAATTTCGTCTCAAGCACAATAGTGGACCAACTGAAGTTACCGTATGACCTGCTGGAAAAACTGATCCCATTGCAGCTGGCAGTGTCTGGATCCAGAAGCACCGTCAAAGCTACCACACGTGCTGAGTTGACGTATCAAGACATTAAATGTCCACATACCTTTGACATAGCCAACCTAGAGTCTTACGACGTGATTCTAGGGATGCCCTTCCTGTTCCAACATCAAGTCCTCTTGGGGTTCAACCCATCCGAAATTAAGATCCGTAGCATCAAACCATTGCCCGTGTGTGGTTCGCAGACCCAAGTGCTGGAACTGCGAGGACTAGACCTGTCCACTGATAAAATTGGGAAGCACACCTCTGAACTTCGTCAGTATGCTGCAGACATCTGCAAAGAAGCGGTAGAAACGCCGTTACCACCTCTTCGAGCAATCAATCACGTCATTCCCCTCATCGACGAGGGATACACCTACTCTTGGTGACAATCCAAATGTCCAGAGGCCCTTCGTCCATTATGGCATACCAAACGGGATGACTACATCCGATCTGGCCGCTGGGAATTCTTTAGCGGGACCAACGCGGTGCCCATGATAATGATGAAAAAGGCGACGAAGGATGGTGAACTGAGGTTACATACCGTACTTGACACAAGGCAGCGAAACAAGAACACCCGCAAACTCGCTTCTCCCCTCCCAGATATTGACACAATACTATGAAATGTTGCTTCACATCCGTTTCGCTCCCTACTTGATGGTAAAGACGCCTATGAACAGATTTGTATCGTCCCGGAAGACGTGCCTAAGTCTCTATTCGCAACACCTGATGGTATGATGATCAGTCACATTATGCAGATAGGCGATTGCAATGCAGGAGCCACTTACTGTTACAGTAACATGGCATGAGTCCCCCGCCAGCAGAGAGCCCTCTGCCACCGCACGGCTATAGACGATACCGGAGCCTCACCAGCTCTATAGACGACAGATGATGATAGATGACGATAGACGATAAGCGGCAACTGCCAGCTTAGATAAGCGGTCTGGACCGCACGTGACATGACATGACGACATAGGTCTAGAAGACCTATTTATGTTATCAAGATAGAAGGCAAGCCTCATGTTGCCTCATGTACTGATAGAAGGATACCACGTGGATCCTATCTCTGATAGAAGCATACCGCATAGACGCTATCTACGATAGAAGCCCGCCTCATGGACACTATCTCTGACTCATGTAGATAAGCAGATTAGAACCCAGCTTCGAGCTGAGCTTAGACACGATAGAGTAGCCTTATATAAGGTCGAAGATTAAAGTAGACGTTCCTTACTTTAATCTTACTAGGTACTACCCAGAAACTAGTCTAATCAACTAGGTTTACCCTTGAACTCCTTGTCCCGCTAAAGCTACCTGCCCGACATCGACTCGTACCTTCAGTGACGCCTCTCACTGTCTGTAAACCGCTATCATCTCAGCATAACCCCTCGTTAACCACCACGAGCTACGTTCGAGTACGCAACCTTTGCTTGTCTGTGAAGGCCGACGACTCTCAGCACTCAGTACCACTGTCGTGGTTGTCGCTGTTAGATTATCCTAGTCGCACACGACCGTTTGTCGTAACACTTACCAGTCCCTGATGAACCACATATTTGGGCCCTACATCGGTGTGTTCATGGACGTGTACCTAGATGACATAGTCATATATTCGGACACAGCTGATGCTCACGCAAAGCATGTCCGCACCGTTATCGATACGCTTCGCGCTAATCACTTCTATTTGAGCGCCCATAAACTGCAACTCTTCAAGAATGAACTCACTATTCTTGGCCACATGGTTGATGATGGCGGTATCAGGCTGGACCCTCACAAAGTCGACAAGATAATGAACTGGAAGACCCCGACATCAAAGGAGCTACTGATGCAATTCATTGGCTCAGTAGGTTACCTGGCAGCGGGATGTGATGGGGTGCATGTCCACATGCAGCATCTGTCAAAGATAGCTGCCCAGACGACTCGCTGGGACTGGTCTCCGACAGACCAGTGAGTGTTTGACCTAGTGCATGTTATGCACTCAAATAGATCTGTTAGGCGGAGCCCTAAGAGGGGCATCGTCTGCTAACGTTCGTGACGTAACCGGAAGGATCTGGTATAGCAAGTGAGGCTGGCGACGACGAGTCGGCAGCAATCACAGTACGCGCGTGTCATGTGACTTCGTAGACGGATGTCTGTGAAGTCGCTCAAGGTAAGGACTATCTTGTCCGTACGATGAGGTCGATCGAGGTAGACTTAGTCGCGATGAGCAACTAAGAAAAGATACTAGAGACTGAAGCCAAAGGGGCGTTCAGAGGGAAGTATGTTCCAGGGAAGATTGAGTAGATTCAAGTTAGAGAATCTAGTACAGGGTGACCG
This sequence comes from Suillus discolor, assembly GCF_016758755.1. Taxonomy (NCBI): domain Eukaryota; kingdom Fungi; phylum Basidiomycota; class Agaricomycetes; order Boletales; family Suillaceae; genus Suillus; species Suillus discolor. Next base: position 4,088 of record NW_024541355.1, read on the forward strand.
ACTACTTATACTAAGTGGAGAGGGTTAAGGGCAAGGCTACCGCACAGTAGGTAAGGGTAAAGGGGAAACGAGAATGGTATAGGTGCGTTGGCAACATAGCCGGATTAGTGATGGGTGGTCGAATGTGGAATGAGACCAAGGAACGTTGGAACGAACCAACGGTAAGAATACAACGTGCGGGAATCCGCAGTCAGAAGGAACAGAAAGAGGAAAGCCACATTGGTGGCACGAGTCAGACCGAGTCATAGGTGCGGGACCACATTGGTGGTCGAATCAGGGGATGAACGTGCGTGCACGTGCATAGAGGCGGGTGATGCGAGGGGCGGGAATGGTCCCAAGGATCCGGTCAACGGAAAGTCGGTAAAGGAGGACGAGCCGGTAGATGGTGAGGGCGAGGATGAAGGGAAAATGATAGGGGGGCCATGTGACCGATGTTACTTGTAACAATGGATGCACTAAACTGCATTCATAAGCCTAATCTACAACAACCAATATATACTACTGCGCCATAAATAATCTGTAAACTCGAGCCACCGTTATGGTCTGACCACTGCAATAATTTGATTCAGACGCAACCATGGTCCATTTTTGTCTGTGAACAACATTGTTCCATTCAACACTTATCTTCAATCTACTACTTTCTCAACCCTCATAGGTATGTTTTTAATGCAATTCCATCTTTCATTCAAATGATTTTCACACAGCTATGTCTTCCAATAGTGGGACCAAGTTGTTTGGAGTCGAGGTGTTTGTTGAGTAGTCTAATAAGGTGCGTGGTCCATCCGCTACAGGTACTATCTTCATTAACCGCCAATGTTCACTCCCTTCGCCATTCCGGACAACACCCAACACCTGTAACCACTCCGGTCCATTACTCAGACCCTGCAAGGCTCAGCGGCGCTAGGTGAATACTGCATGACAGTATTATCTGATAACTGCTAATACTACCCAATCCTATCCCTGCACCTCAGCACATTCCCTCTCACACGCTTGCTGTTCTTGCTGGCTGGCTCTCGCTTGCTCACTGTCTCTCACACACCCGCTATCTGCTCTCGCCCACCGTCTCTCGCCCGCTGTCTGCCCTTGCCCGCTGTCTCGCACTCACCCACTATCTGCTCTCGCCCACCGTCTCTTGCCCGCTGTCTCGCACTCACCCGCTATCTGCTCTCGCCCACCGTCTCTTGCCCGCTGTCTCGCACTCACCCACTATCTGCTCTCGCCCACCGTCTCTCGCCCGCTGTCTGCCCTCGCCCGCTGTCTCGCACTCGCCCACTGTCTGCTCTCACCCGCTGTCTGCTCTCACTCGCTGTCAGCCTGTCACTCGCTCACTTCTCATAGATATACCTTTCCCGTCTGGCGTCCAACACGCAGGTTTACTCATGCCACATATCCGCCTGTGTGGCTGTACGCTGTAGAAGCACCTACAACCCAGAATCCAGATGGGCCTGTTATAGGTAATTTTTCGCATTTTTGTGTATGCTATCTGTATTTGTGACTTGATCAATACCTGGAATATATCACATCTAATTGTGACTAGAAATGTGCGAGTGAGTGCCCTAAATGTAAATATGCCCGCTCCAAACCTGCTTGCAAATCTCCGTATTTGACTCATTTGGGATATGTCATCGGTCAAGCGGCTTAAAATGAGATCCGTTTTGAACAAGGAAGGTACCAAATAGAAGCTCGGCAAAGTGGAAGGCACAATGCGAACTGAGATTTGACCAACTGAATATTAGATCTTCATATATAGGTTTCTTGGTTGTCGAGGACCAAAAAAGAAATATCATTGACTGAAAGTGCTACAGTCTACAGACCATAGCCCATTAAAGGTCTGCTAACTTGCACGTTCTGATGCATCAATCATGCATCGGAAAGCTTGGTAATGTACATAGTTGATGCATTACCTATCACCTATAACTAGCAGAATTGATGCATCAGCCTTACAGGGACTTGTGGCCATCTCGGAGGATCTTTTTTTTTTTTTTAATTCCAATTTCTGTCCTTTGCAGAGTGGTACTCTATGTAGGACACTACTCTCTAGTCTACTCTAAAGGACCCCCTGTGTCCCTGTGATAATATCGAGTGCGTGAATGCCCTGGTGTAGGGCATGCCCCCACCAGTCCGCTGTTCCCGCTGGCCGTTTTAGACGCGCCACTTGTCTTGAGATATGACTTTGTATGTGCTGTCGTGATTCTGGGTCTAACAGTTAACATTTATATACGCGTACTCGGTCGCCTAGGGCGAGCTTGTACAAGGAATGATGGGCTTGTTAAACTAGTGCTGCCGTGGTCCGGTTCGGTCCGGTTCAGAGGGTCCTTGATGAGAACCAAGAACCGAACCATGGTTTGGTTCTTTAAAATTGTCGAACCCAGAACCAGACCATTGAGAACAGTTCTCAATGGTCTGGTCCGGTTCTTGTCTGGTCCGAACGCGAACCGAACCGAAAATTTTTCAAGCAATGGAAAAAACATTCACAAGACATCTACATGACATTGGGTAGCTAGTCTAACTGCATACCAACTGCATACCCTTCTGCCTCTACTGCTGCTGACACATGTCCATTCTTATAGGCTGCCTTCATCAATTGTAGCGCGGAGAAAGTGGATGATGCGAGTGCGTTGCGGCGCAGAGTTGATGTGATGCCCACGCTGGAGAAAGCGCGTTCAGAGGGAACAGAACTGCCTAGAACGGAGAAGGCGTCCTTTGCGGATGTAGTGGAAGAGGATGGCTGGGCAGAAGATGCGACCTGGGGCAATGGTACTTTATCGTCAGGATCATTAAAAAAGGTAATTTCAGAAGCATCCTTGAGGGTGCCGTCAGCGTTCAGAGCACAGCAGTCTTCAGACATCGTCAGGCAAATAACTCACAGTTTTTTGGTCGGCACCCTGTTTTATGCATGGCACATAGCCTAACACCACAGAGCGACAATATCCAAGGAGATCTGTTAGAGTTGAGAACCGGTGGAGGATCATGACTATCCAGGAAGCATATAGACTAGAACAAGTAGATATCTGATATCTGTGATATAGGTAAACATATGTCAGAGTCTTGAGAATAAATTGATTAGTACTTACCTTCAAAAAGGCTAACAGTAGCCTGATTAACAAATAATGCAAATCTCGAAGACGGTGTTTTGATGTCGACATGGACACCGATGTCGTCGTGGTTGGTGTCGAAGTCGAGGGAATTCGAAGGTCAAGGAACGGTTCGGGAAGGTTCGGGAAAGTCGAACCAGAACCAGACCACTAGTGAAGGTCCAGATCCCAGAACCGCTTTCCGGTCCGGTTCTGGCTGGTGAGGGAACCATGGACCGAACCACAGAGAACCGGACCAAAAGTCCGGTTCGAACCGTGGTTCTGGACCGGACCGCGGCAGCACTATGTTAAACGGATATATCATGAATGGTCCTATGAGCCGTGTGGGCCATTTACGATGCGTTTGTAAGCGTCGTTGAGTGAGGTTCCGTGTAGGCGAGTGAGTGATGTACATTTTGATACAGTGTGTTTCATGGGAGGGAGAGGAGAGGGAGTTTGTTGCGTTCGTGGGGACGTGCAGCGTTCGATGGCTTTTGATAACTTTCTAATAGGAGAGGGAATTGCGTCAGTCTGGTGGCTTGCGAGGAAGCGGTAAATCACCGAAGGTCTTTCGTAGGCGTCCCGTTGTGTTGAGATATCGAGTGAGATGTGGTACTGCTTCTGCTTCGGTTAGAAGGTAGGACATTGAGGATGCTTTCCGGCCTAAGGCGTTGACGACGGAGGATCTTGATGGCGGCTCGGACGCGCTCAGTCGACGAGAGGCGAAGGGAATGTGTGATTGTATACGACGGTTTGCCGACTGGTCACAAGTCTACTCGGACATAATGATCAAACTTTGGTCTTCCGCATATTTGTCTCGTCAATTGCATTTTTTGGGAGGTCACATTTCTATAGTATGTCAATGATCTGTGAACCTTTATATTACTCTCATACTCCGCCAGACTGAAGCAAGCGCTCGTGCATGGATTGAAGCGTTCTTCTTCCGTGCATCTGCAATGCTGCCATCAAATACGCGCATGGTACTCAACATGAAACAGGATGTTCCAGCCACGATTGTCAGTCTGTCGAGTTTGTCGACCCTTTTTATAGATTACACTGCCATAGTAGCAAGTCAACGCGACGCTAGTGAATCTGCCTTGACTTATTTCAATCGCACAGCTCATTTTTTCATCTAGATTTCTATGTGAAATCTATGAGCCCTTATGAAATGAAGATGAGTATGCCACGGAGCTTCTTCGTTATAGACGCTAAGCTTTGCAATCCCTCAGACGATGTTCCTCAGGCAGTATGTAAGATGTTCGCATACGGAAAGTTCCTCGAGTAAGTAAATCCTGTCAACTTTTCGGTTCGAATTTCCAATTCGCTATATCTTAGGCAGAAAGTCATCCGCGGTGCTCTGGTCAATGGATATGACTGGATCTTCATCCTCATGACGCTCAACGACAATTATGACGGAGCCTCTGCTTCGTACCATAAATTTACCCTCTCATTCCACAAACCACTCGCCCACCTCGCCTGTGAAACCTCCCTCCCGTCATTCTCACCATCATCCTCGTCATCCTCGTCGTTGTCGCCCACCTCTCCTAACTCAAACTGCGTCAACCCACGACGACGACACGAGGATCTACAATGGAATCGACAATCGCTACTTCGGCCGAGGTCATCCTCGCTGAGCATGCAACGAAGCACGCAGACCTTCAGCTGCTGCAATTTACCAATGTTGTGCCATAGCCGGCTATAAAGCTGCACGAGTATGGTGAACCGAATGCAAATGCGAGGTGGGTCAATTGCGGGAGCATCGCAAAATTCGCTGCCTAGGCCATCAACTACCCCCAGGTATAATGTAGTTCCAGATGCGTGAGCTCCTGGAAAAATGGAAGGGTAAAGTTAGGAGCACGACCACGCGCTGCAAGGTGCTCGACTCAAAAAGACAGATGAGCAGGGCGGATGGAGCTGGCAACGACAAATTGCCCGACGACTAACGGAGTGTATGGCCACACTCTCAAATACAAGAATCTTCATCATGGAGCACGTCGGAATGTCAGAGAGAGGCAGTATCTTGACATATCTAGCAAAAAACGAGGCGGTCTTGGTCTTGGTGGCAGAAATAAATCCCTCCAAGACCCTTGCTGAATCGCTACCTCCATATTGCAGTGCGACACAGTTGTAGATAACAGGCTCCGCTCTGTGATCGCATAACACCGTTTGTCTTCGTTTCCTTGTGAATTGACTCACCAGAACTGTACTCGCCGAGCAACTGGGGTCAGACTCAAGGCCGAACGACGGTCACTATTGGCCGCATTTTCAAAAATATCTTGCTTCAGCTCGAAAGGAAGGGCGGACATGGAAGCAAGGTTCATCACTAGTAGATAACAGAGATGCAGGAAAACACACCTTCTGAACTTTATAGCTGCTTGATGAACCCTGCTTTCATCTCCGCCCATACGGCTAAGTAAACCAAGCCTTAAGAGGGATACCAAGGATAACGAAGATTTCGAGCTCACCGGCAGCGAGCGCGACCGGTGTGTTAGGCCGAAGCTAACAGCTTCCGAGTCCCTGCAACCTAAAAGTGGAACGTGGAGCACGGCATGTACGGTACTCAATCTCATAAATGCTGTTCGGCCTGATAATCGGATGCGATAATTACTTGCATAACATCAGTTCTCCTTCTGCGACTTCGGCGAGACGCCTAAAACCATGAAGCAGTGGTTTACGTTACAACGAAGGAAAGATTATCAAATATGCGGCAAGAATCAACTAAAGTCTAAAAGTACCCTGAGCGCGTCGTGGTCACATGATTGATCGTGTGATCGTGTTTTTTTACGATCAATATCTCGACGAGCGTCCACTCTCAAAATTACAGTATACCATGGACCTCGGCGAGAATGTCAACACCCCCACGACTCGTCTCCTGACTCTACTAAATGTATCTGCTTTGAAAAGCAGAAAAAGAACACGGGATGAGGATTCGCCAGCACCCGAGAAATTAAACAAACGGAAGACGGTTAAGCTGGTAGAAGACGTTACCTTGGACCCAGGCCCCTCGATGTTATGCGATAGAACTAACAACGGCACAGATGACGAGGTCTTGGGAGGTAACGAAGAAAATGACGATGTGGATCCACAAGGTACATTACCAGTGTGGTTTAACGAAATGTACTCAAAGGTACTCCGTCAGATATTACTTCGACATACGAACAGCATTACGGACCAAATACTGAGCTTGCATCAGATGCATCAAGAAGTTCTGTGGATCAACGACGTTGGACGTCTTCGAGGGAGAAAGTTGGCAAATTAACAACTGTGTTTAGTTTACGAAACGAAGATAACATCCCTCCATCGAAAAAACTGGCCAAAAAAACAGCAGTATGTTGCACCTTGTAGTATATCATCGTGTTGTCGGACTATTCATGGAATGATCACCAGATATCAGAGCGTTTGAGGGGCCCATTTCAAACGCGACAATCGAAGCAGTCGTCAGGTATGCTTAGCGGTGTACCGCATGTCATGATATTGATATATGTACAATTCAGATCAAAAGCAGATACAAGATAATCTACTCTCGATCTTGTCCGCCCACCTTGATCTATATAATCCTGCACTTTCTCTGGAGGATCACCGAAGTGTACGAGATGCCGTTGCATTGCACGCGCTGGACCACGTCACAAAGTTTGTTGCTTCCCATCTTTAGACTCAGCCGTGTTAATAGAAAAACACAGAAAGCGAAGACGAGTTTTGAAAAACAATGAACGTCTCGCACATGCGAAAGCTGCTTCAGTCTCTCCTCCAGAGGACGTTCAAGATCAAGGTTTTACTCGACCCTCCGTACTCGTTCTTCTCCCGTTTCGTTCGTCGGCACTCGCTTGGCTCAATGCATTAACCACACACACGCCCTCTCCGGCATATCAAATCGAAAACCACTCTCGCTTCCTATCTGAGTATGCTCTTCCACCCGATGCAGTCGATAAGTTGGCAGTCGCAGAACCTGGGACATACCCTCGAGACCATGTTGAAACGTTCAAGGGCAATGTCGATGATAATTTCAGACTTGGAATTAAACTCACAAGGAAAAGTGTCAAATTATTTGCCGATTTTTATGGTTGTGATATCATTTTTGCAAGTCCGCTCGGGTTGAGGATGTCAATCGAGAAAGAAAAGTGCGTTTATTGTGCGAACCCAATACAACGGTCAATTGTAACTTCTCTTCAGAAGCGCAGATTTTTTGTCATCAATCGAGATATTAGTGATAGACCAAATGAATGCACTGACAATGCAAAATTGGGAGCATGTCCAGGTGCGCTTGTACCATTCTTCATGTTAATCCTCTTTCTGATTATGTGCATGTCAGTATGTCCTTTCACACATGAACAACCTGCCAAAAGATTCCCATGACGCCGACTTCTCACGTATCAAGCCATGGTATTTAGACGGCCAGTGGGTTTCTTCTTGACAATCCATTGTGCACGATGACTTAGTCTCCGCAAGTTCGGCATACCTTCGACAGTCCATCCTCTTGTCACCGTTCGAGATGCCAGAATTGAGGGCGCTGTTTAACACCACGCTCAAAAATGCTGCAGGGAAGGTCAGAGTCGAAAAAATATGGCCTGCCATACAGGTTCCGGAGTCTATCGACCAAGTGAGTGCCTTCTTAATTGCCTCATGAATTCAACCTTAACAATGCAAAGACGTTTGTTCCTTTCGACTGTGCGAACCCCAAGGACGAACCCGAAAAGAGATTTGCATATTTCACCACTCAAGTAAGTTCTGCGACTCCAACCTTGACTTCTCTCATCTTACATCATGTTAAGCTACTACCAAAAGTACTCAAATCCGCGGTACAGAGTGCCAACACAGTGATCTTCATACCTTCCTCGTTCGATTTCATACGCGTGCACAACCACTTCCGGAAGCAGTCTTCCCTGAGCTTCACTGTACTCTCTGAGTGAGCTCCGCATAAAAAAACAAAACCCGAGGACGTCAACTAACTACATGTAGATACTCTACCAATCAGGACATTTCTCGAGCACGAGAAACTTTTTTCTCCGGTAAAAAGGCATTTTTGCTCGTTAGCGAGCGGTTCCATTTTTACCGCAGGTATGTCATTCAAACATATGTAAAATTATGGTTTACACAGCGATTCCTGTATCTGCAGATACAAGATCAGAGGCATCCGCAATCTCATTTTCTATGGCCCTCCAGAACACCCTCAGTTCTTCTCCGAGTTCCTGTCTTTCCCATTCCTCGATGATGGGGTGGAGGCTTCTGATGTAATGTCAAAGGTGATTTATTCCAAGTATGATAAGTTCAGGTTGGAAAGAATTGTTGGGACAAAAGGCGTGAAAGGTCTTGTGGAAGGTCTCCTGTAGTTTCGGAGCGATACCGCCTCACCGCACTACTGCAGGCGTGGGTCTTTGACGTTTGAAGACTGCCACTCTGAGGTTCAAGATGTACCGAGATGTTCGTTCTGTTCGTGTCATCCTTACTTACGATTGATATCGCTCGTTATTCATTTCTAACGATCGATGCTGGTCTAAATGCCGCAGGCACTTGGTAGAAAACGAACGTTCGAGTCCGCAACTCACATGCAGCTGCTATGGCCAGTCAACCGAGGAACATTCACTTACAAACAAAGCTTCAATCAATTTTCATGCCTAAGGGACCCTACTGATACACCATCTCGTCGTACACTCGTTTCATAATCTGTTGAATATGGACTACTGCAGGCTTCGAAACCCGGTTCTGTTCCTGATTGATCGAGCTCTTCTTCTTGGAACACTTGAACTTGAACGTCTTGGTTGTTCAAGTTTTGCAGCGAGTCTCTTTGTGATTGCATATCTCCGGCTGCGAAACTAAGTGCATTCTGAAACAAAATTATATTTTATGCGCAGTTATTTGAATTGTGCTCACCAAACCAACACCGCGACTCTGGGCATCACCTCTTGAAGACTTCCGATTCTCTCGAAGGAGTAACCGCCAATTCAACCTGTATGTCACGTTGGTAAGTTTATCGCGTTTATCATCTGTCTGATCCATTTGGTGACTGACGAAGCTAACAAGGAGTTCCCTACGACTACACAATATGCGGGTCAGTATTTTCATTTGATTTGAAGTATTCCATATCGTTACCATTAGGCCACAACAACCATATTCCAAACCACACAACTGCGTCATTTCAGTCGTAGTCAGATGCATTACCAACCCACTCACAGTTTTGTGGCATGACCATGAACTTGAAGCTAGTTAGAGAACACTTCATTCGGGGAAGATAAGGGTGGTAAAATCCTTACCAGGATCATCACGGTTACGGTCGTCAAACTGAGAGATCATTAAAGGAAACGACTGATGAGAAAGGTACATACCCATTGACCAGAGCACTCTCTGTGTAGAGGTAACGTTAGAAGGCATTCACTCAAGTAAGACGCTTCCTATCTTACCAAGTGTCCAATGAATCAAGCGGTCGACCATCGTCGACGTGCTATAACAGATGTAGTAAGGAGTGGTAGGCGATATCGGATACATAGTCATACTCTCTAAAACCAGAGACTCGTCCCTTTCTTAGACTCCAGGTGACGCCGACGGTGGTGATGTAGTCACAGACCGCACGTGCAATCCAAGACAGCGCAATCAGCACAATTTGGCTGTCTATAAACGTCATGATGTCCGTCATAGAAATCGCCCTTACTGAGAGAATGATCATGGAGATTTGTGCGACCACGGAGAGCATTCCGCAAAGAATAGGTAAGAAAATGCTTCTAGTCAACTTCCAAAGTCGAAATGCGTAAAATGACTGACACCACCCGTAAGCGCCAAATGATTAATATACATTAATCACTTACATGAGCGATGAATACCGTAAAGCCACTCAACATAATGACCAGGTCTGCCGCTAGAGGAAGGATGCTGAGTTGAGATGGATCACTATAGGCACTGACAGTCATTGTCTGCAATGTTGATATTATGCAGACAAATTGGCCCAGCTGAATCAAACTACAGAACGGATGTCAATCGAAGGCACCAAGTTAAACATGGAACATACATGATTGCAGATACCTAAACACGACGCGATCAATAAGAATATATTGCAAAGTTGATCGACTCACAGTTGCTTTCAGGGCGAGGCTATCGCTCGCGAATCTTGTAAAATACAAGTAGGACTGGCAGGCAAGACAACCAAATAATGCAGCGCTCAAAAGCCCACCAACTTGGGTCGGCCCAATGATGGCCACGTATGCATCAGAACTATTTGCCGAGCCCTCTAGTAAGCTACTCCTCATCGTTCCCAACGCAAGGTGATACGAAACAGTCTGATCGCTATGTCTGGTTTATCAAAGCGTTTGCCGATACCAGTTGGTGATGCGAGGAACCTGGTCAAGTGCAGTGAATCCAAAAGTGCGGAGAGTGAGGATCCGGCAGCTCGATGTCCGATATTTATATGGCATGTGTGGCAATTGAGCTTCAAGTTGGGTTGGAGTCGGAAGTAGTAATAATCCCCGAATATTTGGTGATGTCATTGGTTAGACGATCATTTCTGATGAAGCTCAAGTTCTGTACGTTCTACTTTGGTGACGGCACGAGGTGCACCACTAGTACTTACTTCTGTACGTTCCCCTAGCTTCACTTGTGTAGCGTTGGTGTAATAGTCGTTGCAAGCTTGACTTGGATCCGAATAAGTCGTCTGTACAACTTGTGTACAACAGCCGCTACTTATAATAGCTACCGTCATTGTATTAATAACGCGGGTCCCGGGACCACCCTACTAGGCCTGCGGCCGTATGTACAGCATCAGAATTCGTCGGGATATCTGCAGAACCGATGCATAGCTTCGAACCCAGGTTCCTTCCCAACCGCAGTGTCGAGAGAAGAGGGCTGCATCTGAGCAAGCAGTGAAAAGTTCTGGCATAATTGAATAACAAATATTCCTTGGCTTTGAATTTTAAATCGCAACCTTTCGTATCAGTCTGATGGCGTAGTTGGTTGTCGCATCTGTCTAACACACGCTGTGAAGGTCCTCAGTTCGATTTTTCATGCCTAAAGGATCCTACTGATACACCATCTCGTCGTACACTCGTTTCATAATTAACAATTGCTTTCACCATCTGTTGAAACAGATGCTCTTATATGAACTACTGCAGGCTTCGAAACCCGGTTTTGTTCCTGATTGATTGGGCGCGCTGTTTCTTGGAACACTTGAACTTGAACGTCTCGGTTCTTCAAGTTTTCCAGCGAGTGTCTGTGTGATTGCATATCTCCAGCTGCGAAACCAATTGCATTCTGAAACAAAATTATATTTTATGCGCAGTTATTTAAATTGTGCTCACCAAGCCACCACCGCGACTCTGGGCATCACCTCTTGAAGACTTCCGATTCTCTCGAAGGAGTAACCGCCGATTCAACCTGTATGTCACGTTGGTAAGTTCATCGCGTTTATCATCTGTCTGATCCATGTGGTGACTGACGAGGCTAACAAGGAGTTCCCTACGACTACATAATATGCGGGTCAGTATTTTGATTTGATTTGAAGTATTCCATATCATTACCATTAGGCCACAACAACCATATTCCAAACCACACAACTGCGTCATTTCAGTCGTAGCCAGATGCATTACCAACGCACTCACAGTTTTGTGGCATGACGGTAAACTTGGAGCTAGTTAGAGAACATTTCATTCAGGGAAGTAAAATCCTTACCAAGATTATCACGGTTATGGTCGTCAAACTGAGAGATCATTAAAGGAAACGACTGATGAGAGAGGTAAATACCTGGTGATCAGAGCACTCTCTGTGTAGAGGTAACATTAGAAGGCATTCACTCAAGTAATACGCTTCCTATCTTACCAAGTGTCCAATGAATCAAGCGGTCGACCGTCGTCACCGTGCTATAACAGATGTGGTAAGGAGTGGTAGGCGATGTCGGATACATAGTCATACTCTCTAAAACCAGAGACTCGTTTCTTTTTCAGACTCCAGGTGACGCCGACGGTGGTGATGGAGTCACAGGCCGCACGTGCAATCCAAGACAGCGCAATCAGCACAATTTGACTGTCTATAAACGTCATGATGTCCGTCATAGAAAACGCCCTTACTGAGAGAATGAGCATGGAGATTTGTGCGACCACAGAGAGCATTCCGCAAAGAATAGGGAAGAAAAGGCTTCTAGTCAACTTCCAAAGTCGAAATGCGTAAAATGACTGACACCACCCGTAAGCGCCAAATAATTAATATACATCGATCACTTACATGAACGATGAATACCGTAAAGCCGCTCAACATGATGACCAGGTCTGCCGCTAGAGGAAGGATGTTGAGCCGAGATGGATCACTATAGGCACTGACAGTCATTGCCCGCAATGTTAATATTATGCAGACAAATTGGCCCAGCTGAATCAAACTACAGAGCGGATGTCAATCGAAGCCACCAAGTCAAACATAGAACATACAGGATTGCAGATACCTAAACATATGACGCGATCAATAAGAATATATCGCAAAGTTGACCGACTCACAGTTGCTTTCAGGGCGAAGCCATCGCTCCTGAATCTTGTAAAATACAAGTAGGACTGGCAGGCAAGACAACCAAATAATGCAGCGCTCAAAAGCCCACCAACTTGGGTCGGCCCGATGATGGCCACATATGCATCGAAACTATTTGCCGAGCCCTCTAAGCTGCTACTCATCGTGCCCAACGCAAGGTGATACGAAACAGTCTGATCGTTATGTCTGGCTTATCGAAGCGTTTACCGATACCAGTTGGTGATGCAAGGAACCTGGTCAAGTGCAGTGAATCCAAAAGTGCGGAGAGTGAGGATCCGGTAGCTCGATGTCCGATATTTATATGGCATGTGTGGCAATTGAGCTTCAAGTTGGGTTGGAGTCGGAAGTAGTAGTATCTCCGGATATTTGGTGATGCTCATTGGGTTTCATATTAGTACGCAGCACAATCATTTCTGAGCTCAAGTTCTGTACGTTCTGCTTTGGCGACGGCACGAGGTGCACCACTGGTACTTACCTCTGTACATTACCCTAGCTTCCACTCGTGTAGCGTTGGGGTTATAGTCGTTGCAAGCTTGACTTGGATCCGAATAGTCGTCTGTACAACAGCCGCTAACTATAATAGCTAGTCGGACTTGGTATTAATAACGCAAGGGCCGTGGTGTGCGGGACAGCCCTAGGCCTGCGGCCGTATGTGCGGCATCAGAATTCGTCGGGATATCTGCAGAACCGATACATAGCTTCGAACCCAACTCCCACGGCATCGTACAGCCTCTAATTCATGTCTGACTCCACATAGAAAATTGCAGATTTTCTTAGAATTGTTGGAATCAAAATTTTGGCGACATGAACAATCTGATGTGTCGGAAGACTTTGGGAGGTTAACTGCACGTTTGAAATATTTTATGGGGCAAGCGGTGAAAAAAGTTTTGCTGCATATGGCCATTACATAATTAAATACTAAATATTCCTTGCCTTGGTATCGGTCTGATGGCGTAGTTGGTTATCGCATCTGTCTAACACACAGAAGGTCCTCAGTTCGAGCCTGGGTCAGATCACATTTTATCCTGTTCATTGAAGTCGTCTTATTTTTATCGAACAGTAACCTAAGCTTAACTTGTCGCTTGTTTCTACCGCCAGTGGCTGATGAATGCAAAATGAGCACCTATCTTTACGAACTCCCAACTACCGGCGCTATCTCTTTTGGAGACTTTTGCGTTGATACCACAGCATCCAATGCATATGCAAGTCACATCGCTGAAGCCACCCAAGCGCGAGCAAACCTACGCGGTGTCCTGAAAGTGACCAAACGCACTGACACAGACGACAAGGATTATCTGCGCTTGATCAAGGTGTGCATGACCGTTTCCAATCCGGGGCTCGCACAGTATATATCCCCTAGGTTCTCGATGACTACCTCCCATACTTGCATGGGATCATGGCCTGTGTCGTATCAGGGGACATTCGTCTGAAATCCGAACCCCGTGAGTCTTATGGTGATCCGATATGTGTTTGACTGACCAGCCTGAGATTCAAAGAATTCAGCTGGCGCACGACACTGTCCGCACATCTATTTCACATGTCCCCAAGAGTCGCTCTAGCATCGCTGCATGCGGACCTTGCATCCTCGTTGCTCACTTATGCCTTTGCGCTGTCGAATTTCGCGCGTGTGACGGTTGCAAGTCTCGGTTCTTATGAGTATGATCGAGCGATCTCAGAAATCGAGAGAAAAGCAAAGGACGAGAAGCTCAATTTTGCGGTGACAATGCTGTGCAGAGCGAGCGGGATCTTTACCTATGTGAGCGAGAAGGTGTTGTTGGATTGGGATAAAGGGGAGGGTGCGTCGGTTAGGCCGCCCGATCTGAGGAAGGAGGTCAATGCTGCCCTCGCAAAGTCAGTACGCTCCCTCATTTCATCTCATCTCATGTTGGATACCATGTTTTAGGATGGCACTCGCTGACGCGCAAACTCTGGCAATTCGCAAGTTTCTCTCCAAGTCTGCATATGACAACGCCATATCCCCTGGCCCTCCGCTTCCAAAATCACACCCCTCCATCCCGCTGATATTTAAATTCCACCTTGAATGCGTGTCGCTTTACTCCTCTGCGCGTGCGCTTGTCATGACGCTCGGCTCCACACGCCCATCTTCCTCGTCTTCTAATCCAGACTCCAACGCAGAAGTCTGCGTCGAGCTGCGTCGTTACCTTGCAGATGCATCGGCATTTCATACAGCGCTTGCGCATAAGTGGCTTGGCGTTGATGCAGGAGAGAGTGGAGTGGGCGAAAAGGGCGGGGAGGCGGTGGCATGGTTACTGTGGGCAAAGAAGGAGCTTGAGGACATGAAGGAAAGCGGGCTTGGTATTGCAGTAGGGCGGGACCGCGAGAAGCGGGGACGCAAAGGACGTGTCGCGGATGAATTGGAGAGCGTGAGCGTATTTTTGAAACACTATAAGAAAATCAACGATTCGGTAAGTCGGAGGTGTTTCAATTGCGTGAAATATTGGGTACTGATCATTTTTTTTGTTTACGACGGCCAGTTGACATTTCAGCCTGTGCCTAAGCAGCAGGACTTGCAAGCGCGGATACCTACAGGGATTTTAGCGGTGCATGCAAAGCCCTACACACTTCCTTCCCCAGCATTCAGACCTGGTTCCGTCGAGTATACACGTCTACAGACGGAAACGCTAACACTAGAACACGATGATTCGTCTGGCGATGAGGCTCTTGCTAGTACTACTAGTTCGCGCACGTATGCTGGAGCTGGTTCGTACTTCTAACCCTTGTACAGTCAAGGTCAAGTGCCGTGCACATCGCATGTTCTGGTAGGTACAGTAAGGTTATGAACAAGATACTATATCCACTTCTAAATCAGGTCTCAATCGAATAACCCCCCCTTCTGCTATTGTGCAATTAGTATCTTAAGGCGAGAAGCCACACTCCTACTTGAAATGCTTGATGAATGTGGACGTCTCAGCTCTGCGAGGTATGTGCTGGCACTTGCAGTTTCCGTCAGGTGCCCGGGGCTGAGAACAGTCCAAAGTTAGCAACAGCCAACCCCTGGAGTGGAGCCAGCGCCTCGTTTTTGAGGGCACAGTACTATTTACAGTGTTCAGGAGGTCAGGGGACGGCAAACAGCGGCTTGGCATGATGGAACCCCCTGAACTAGTACTAGCAGCGCGCTGATTTGTGGTAGACATGGAATTAGCTCATGCAGCAGAACTGTTGCGCTGTACCAGTTAGTCGAGATCTCGAGATGCCATCATGACTCTTTGCCTTCAAGTGATTTCCAAGGGCATGTCCGTATTTGGATTTGGCCTGGAGTGAGAAAACATCGATCATCGTCATCTGCTACGGCATATACCGTCAAACATTCCATGGCCCAGACCTGAATATGATTAATGTGCATTTAGTTCGTGACTGGGGTTCATCACGGCTGCTCCGTTACTTTAGGCTTCCATCGGCACGCGGAGTGTGATTCTGCCACCTGCTAGTACGGTTCTGTCATCTGCCAACCGTCCGTGCTGAGCGCTGACCTGCCAACAATCAGTTGCCATGCGTCTTGTCAAGTTCGTTGTTGACCTATTCAATTCAGTCAATAACGTTGTCGACGACTTACGTACGGACATGGATTGTTCACAAAAAGGTGGACCCTTCAAGGATAACTCGCATCCGTTGTGTTGACATTTTTTGTACCAGGGTCAAATGGATCTATAATGGACAGCTCCGTTCTGATTTCAGTCATAATAATCACAATTGTCACTTAGCCTTCCATCACTTCCTTAGACATGTCAAACGCGGTCGCCATCACTGTCAATGTGTCTCAGGTCAACAAATACTGCGACCGTAAAGGAAACCACAAGCACAATATGGCATGCTGTACTTTACGCCAGCGTGATGCCCGAGATCGGAGCAAATGTGATTGTGATAGTGTGCGGAAAGGCAGCCACAAAGGATCACTAGTGCACTTTCAATCGGGGGACTTTGAACTATTTTTGTCCAATGCACCGACGAAGAGTAGCTTTTATATGTGGCAGCGCCTCTAGGGTGCTCGATATCTATTTGTAAATCAAGTTGAAATGGAAATGACGTCCTTGTACACCTTGGGTTATTATGGAACGGCTCACGCCGAAAAGCTAATAATCAATAACGTCATTCGGTGTCGTAAGGTGGAAGGCCCCACTTCTCCGGCTTGAAATGCTCGATGGACGTAAGCGTCTCATCTGGGACGTGTGGGCTGGGACTGGCAACGTCCAAAAGGCGTTCGTCAGGTACCCAGACAACTGAAGAGAGTGTGAGACCCTAAGTTAAGACTCTGAAACAACAACCTACCTGACATTCCGGCTCTTTTCCCAGCTTGGACACCGTAAACGGCGTCTTCAAAAACGAGTCCTTTGCCCCTTTCCACAGCCTCAGCCTCTGTGCACTGCTCCGTAGCGCCCACTGCCTTGCCTAGAACACCTGCAGCATACAAGAAAATATACGGGTCAGGCTTGCCCATAGTCTTGCCTGCTACATCATCAGCGCAGACGATGTTGCCTTGAAAGTAATCAAAGAATTCTTTGAGATTCTCAGACTTGCGGACAAAGTTCCGTCGTAGGGAAGCAGTGGCGACTACGATTGGCACGTTGTGTTTTACCAGGTGCTGGATTAACCTCTGTACTCCCGGAAGGAGCTGGACAGTTGACCACTTCGCATCTTGCTTTTCTTGGGACTCTGTGAGGTACTGGTCGACTGTGATATCAATGCCGGGAAACAAAGAAAGCAGGTGTATCGCAGATTCAATTCGTGCTGCGATATGGTTTGCGTTGAATGAGTCCAGAGAGATCGGAGAGCGTACGTTTTCCCATGAGCTGTGCCTTGATGTCCCATGTCATGACCTTGCCGTAGCGACCGAGGATATCATCTTGGAGTTTGTATCAGCTGTTGAAGAAGCGTAGTGACATGAAGCGTACTATTGACTTCGGTATATACTCTCTCCGTGTCGATGAGAAGGCCTGTCAAAGACGCGTCTTGCCTTGAGTACTCACGGAAGTTAGAAGTGCGACGCACCATCCATGTCAAAGACCACATAATCTATTCTTCTTTCCATGTTATCTATGATGATCTACTGGATGAAATCGAACACAATCAGTGAGATAGATGCGATGGCACTGTTCTCACATCGGGGATTGCAATATTTAAGACATCTTGCAATCCCCGGATGGTGTCTGAGTCCATGATAGTTACGTGGAGGAGTTCGGGACTCGGCGCGGTCAAGCAGCAATGATCCCCATGTGGCGGCACTGACACACTATGTCCTCGAGCTCGGCGATCCGCCATGATGCAGACACATGTTGGAGTGTACATGTACTAGATCAATCAGCCTCGTTGCAGAACATGATTAGAAGAGCGCATATCACAAGATACTTGCGAGAGAAACTGTCACGGTAAAGTCTTGCGCTGTCCTGCGTAACACGTATCGATACATGGTGGACGTTAACGCCAGCTTCAACACTCCGCTCCCCATCCTTCGAGGTAGGAATTGCTTTTTGGGGCAGCGTGCGATTTCAACTAGTTCGTTGAACGTGGCACTAGTCGACCCAGCTTAAGTTATTAGTTATAGGTTGTGGTCAAGGCCAGGTTCGTGGCCTTGGTACATCTATAGGCCAAGCCTTATAAAATTACCTTCGGCCAGACCCCAGACGTCCCTTCCATCACTTTCTTAGACATGTCAAACGCGGCAGCCACCACTGTCAATGTGTCTCAGGTCAACAAATACTGCGACCGTAAAGGAAACCACAAGCAATATGGCATAGGGTACTTTACGCCAGCGTGATGCCCGAGATCGGAGAAAATGTGATTGCACCGACGAAGAGTAGTTTTTATGTGTGGCAGCGCCTTTTACAAGCTATAATCGGTAACGTCATTGGGTGTCGTAAGGTGGGAGGCCCCACTTCTCGGGCTTGAAATGCTCGATGGACGTAAGCGTCTCATCTGGGACGTATGGGTTGGCACTAGCAACGTCCAAAAGGCGTTCGTCAGGTACCCAGACAACTGAAGAGAACGTGAGACCAATTACAACTCTGAAACAACAACCTACCTGACATTCCGGCTCTTTTCCCAGCTTGGACACCATAAACGGCGTCTTCAAAAACGAGTCCTTTGCCCCTTTCCACAGCCTCAGCCTCTGTGCACTGCTCCGTAGCGCCTACTGCCTTGCCTAGAACACCTGCAGCGTGCAGGAAAATATACGGGTCAGGCTTCCCCGTAGTCTTGCCTGCTACATCATCAGCACAGACGATGTTGCCTCGAAAGTAATCAAAGAATTCTTTGAGATTCTCAGACTTGCGGACAAAGTTCCGTCGTGAGGAAGCAGTGGCGACTACGATTGGCACGTTGTGTTTCACGAGGTGCTGGATTAACCTCTGTACTCCCGGAAGGAGCTGCACGGTTGGCCAGTTCGCATCTTGCTTTTCTTGGGACTCTGTGAGGTACTGGTCGATGGTGATGTCGATGCCGGGAAACAAAGAAAGCAGGTGTGTCACAGATTCAATTCGTGCTGCGATATGGTATAAGTCCAGACTCCAGAGAGATCAGAGAGCGTACGTTTTCCCATGAGCTGTGCCTTAATGTCCCATGTCATGATCTTGCCGTAGCGACCGAGGATATCATCTTGGAGTTTGTGTCAGCTGTTGAAGAGCGCAGCGACATGGAGCGTACTGGTGACTTCGGTATATACTCTCTCCGTGTCGATGAGAAGGCCTGTCAAAGACGCGTCTTGCCTTGAGTGCTCGAGGAAGTTAGAAGCTCTACGCACCATCCATGTCAAAGACCACATAATCTATTCTTCTTTCCATGTTATCCATGATGATCTACTGAATGAAATCGAACACGATCAGTGAGATGGATGCGATGGCACCCATGATAGTCACGTGGAAGAGTTCGGGACTCGGCGCAATGATCCCCATGTGCCGGCACTAAAGTACTGACACACTATATGTCCTCGAGCTCGGTGACACGCCATGATGTAGACACATGTTGGAGTGTACTAGACCAAGCAGCCTCGTTGCAGAAAATGATACCCGGCATGACACGACATGATTAGAAGAGCGCGTATCACGAGATACTTGCCGCATTGCGAAAGAAACTGTCACGGTAAACTGCGTAACACGTATCGATACGTGGTGGACGTTAACGCCAGCTTCGACACTCTTTGAGGTCCGCTCCCCGTACGTCCTTCGAGGTGGGGAATTGCCTTTTGGGGCAGCATGGGATTTGAACTAGTTCGTTGAACGTGGCACAGTCTGGTCGACCCAGCTTGAGTTATTAGTAATAATTTAGTTATAGGCCAAGCCTTATAAAATTACCTTCGGCCAGACCCCAAACGTCGAGGCGGTCGGCTAAAAGGAGGCAGTAAGTACTGCCGCAGGCGGTTCCGAACATTCAATTCTCACAAGCCATTGGGGCGCACAGCACTGAACAGACCCACTTCAATTTTCACGTTAACCCACGGCGTCCATGGCTGTCCTCCACGGATAAGTATATAGTCTGAACACTGGTCCTGAGACTGCTTTTATCCCGCGCTCATTGTTTCAATTGCAATCCAGTCTCGGTCCGACGATCTTGTCCAGCCTGAGAACGGGCCGCCCCATTCTTTCAAATCCAATACTTCCCTGTGAGCGTGCCAGCTTGCCAAGTGACTACCGGGTTTGCACTTGAATTCACTGTGTTGCCAACTTGAAGTCGTTGCAATAGGATCTACGCCTCCTCAGACGACAAGATGGCCAGCGACTCGACGAGCCGTCGCTCCACATGCTCATCGTACCGTCGTCGTCGTATTCTCCTCATTCCAGCTGTTTCTACTCGCCTTTTGCCTGTTCTTTAGAACGCCATGGTCGCTCCCTCCTCTCAACCTCTCGGGAATATCCTCGTCGCTTTCACGTGCCAGTATCGTTTCGATGGTCAAAGGTCCACCAGTGGAGGAGATATATGGCTTGCTGCATTTCGTGACGAGCGATGACGATCGCATGCTGTCCCATTCGATAAACCCTGCTGCGCCGATCGATCTGAGTGTGTATCTTGGTGGTGACCAACCGGATTGGAAATCCCATATGAGAAAGCTGAGAGAAGAGTATCCACTGATCGTATTCTCGAAGGTATGTCAGGTGCTTCAATTTACTGGATCCTGTGAGGTTCTGATGCTGTGTCTGCATCAGTCATATTGCCCGTGCGTTCTTTTTCCCTTGTAATTTGATTTGTGCGGTAGCCTTATGCGCTCCGGTTCTATGTAGATTCTCAACGAAAGCTAAGAAGTTATTGGAGTCGTATAATCTTTCTCCTCCCCCTAAAATCATCGAAGTTGATCTTCGAGGTATGTCGTGGCTGTGCTTACCTCTATGATGCATGCACTGATTGTTTTTACAGATGATTGGGACTTTATAAAGCTCATCCTTACCCGTCTCACCGAGCATTCTACGTTCCCAAACATCATCCTGAATGGAGAGGGACTCGGCGGAAGCGACGACTTGCACACGTTGCGTGCACAAGGCAAGCTGAAGAAGATGTTTGAGAATGCGGGGATGACGGTAAGGGAAGATATCGTGAAGGAGCGAGAGACGCAATAGAGTTATGGGGTGTCCACGTCATCATATGTGATGAAACCAGTGAGATGTGCTTGAAATCGAACGCTGTATTGTTAACATCTACATATTTATGTGTACTGCTATTATGCTGTTTTGTTCATCCGAGTAGGGGTTTGCGGTGGAACTATTTGTGGGTTTTATGTGACCTATAATGCAACTGCCAATTCACCGGTTATACATGTGTCCAAGAGCATGGTGATAAGCCAGTAGTGGAGTCAATTGTAAGACGGACATGGAGTCAATAAGCTTCCCTGAATAACTTGAGGGCGGACGGGTTTACGGGTTTACCCGTCCGACGTCGGAAAGTCAGCATTATAAATTATGCGGGTTAGACTGACTTTCGACAGGTACGTTTCGATAAGAGAAGAATTGAAGCTGAAGAACAAGGGCATTTGAGTTTGTGGTGTACCTTTCGGAGAGGGTATGGGGAATTCGAATACGTAGTATGATTAACAAACAAATCCGTGCACTGACGGCACTTGAACGGACATGTTTGGATGAGAAGATGCCCGATGGCGATAATCTAGGTCCACCAATGAGAAATATAAGGTACATATACACGATAAGACGACAGAGATCCGTAATACATATGGTTGAGGACAGTTAACAGCGGCGTACACTCAGCGGCGAGGTATATTATATTCCCACGTAAATCCGGAGGCCACGTCGCCACTATAAACGTTTGTTCCATGTGCGTTTCGCCGCATCCATGGCGCATCAAAAGATAATATCGATAAAGATCGGCCGTTTTACGGAGTAACATACCAAATTAGGTATAAGCGGAATTCCCGTGTGACTAAAAAGGTTCGAGCCGATGAGAAGATCAATTAGGCTCGATTCAATTCCTTTTGCTTTTCATTGTTTCGGGTTGCACTCCAACTTCTCGGCCTCGCTTTCAAAATAACCGACCAAAACTTTCATTCACTTGCCATTCATTTATCTAGGCTCTTTTTTAGTCCTCAACGCTCTTTTACCTTTCCCTTCCCGATTAACTCACTCCGTCGGTCATCATGTCGACGCTCCCCATCACCTCCATTCTGCATTCGCTGCAGCACCAACGAAAGTCACTCAATCATAGAGCGACTTCTCTGGCTCTCATCAGCCTTATCGTTGTGTCATTTTACATCTTTTTTGTAGCAAGGCCTTCATTAGACCTTGCTCCAATAGCACTTCGGACCGACGCTCTCGGTCACGCGGGTACACATGGATCACATCAACAAGACAGAGATGATCCTCCACCGTCGTCTAGACTATTCCGTCTACCTTCGAATAGCCAAAGAAAGACAGTCGTCAGCAATCTCAACCGTCCCCAAATAGAATTGGACGAGTCGCAAGAGCTGGCAGCAGTAGCTGCTTTCATAGCAGCACTACCACAGAACATGATTCCACGCTCGATAGACCCAGCCAAACCTATTGACCCCCAACTTGTACTTGACTTCGACACTCGTAGTCCACGCGCCGCAGACGAATTAAACCAGATTGTGCAAGACGTGTGGTCTCGATATCCTGTTATGTTGTTCACCAAGGTTAGTCGCTTCTTCTCCTTCTTAGCCTCATGCTGATGCTCATCGCTCGTCCCAGGCCCACAATGCACATTCTAGGGAAATAAGACGCATCATTGCAGTTATGGACTTACAACCGCCTCCTATGACTTTTGAAGTTGATCAACGAGGTAAGCGGGTTCCCTGACTTTGATTTACTAGTCGCTCATCACTCTACACGTGTTCTCAGAGGACTCAGAAGTTTTGATCCCTTTGTTACATCGTCTCACATCTTCGACCGATCTTCCCCTCATGCTTATTGGGGGCAAGTCCGTTGGCTCCATAGCTGCCATCCGCGAGCTTAACGAGTCCGGCGAACTTCATCGGTTGATTACCAATGCTGGTGCGGTCCTTGACGGCAGAAAGAAGAAGAAAGTGCACTGAGGGACAATACTTTCCGATCGGGCTTTTCCCATCACTTCCGAAAACGACTTAACGACCGGCATGACCATCTCAGCGATCGTATGATCCAAAACTTTCATGCAAATGTACATACCACATCGGATAATCCCAGGTGGATGGAAACTCAAGCGCTATTACATGCCACCACAAATCTCCAACTCTTGTCCCTCGTTTATTTCTCGTGGTGTTATAGCCGGATTATTATAGCTCGCTTTGCTTCTTGCTTTCTTTTGCATAATGGACGCCATCAACAGAATTACCCACAACAATAGAGACATTGATGGATTTTTTTATTTAAGTAATTTTTCTTGTATCTACCGTTGTACGTGTATACGTAGAGGCCAAACAGTACTTAGTAACTGTTCTAGTTTACATGTACATACACAACGGGGGATGCGTTCAACGCCCAGACAATCAATTCAATAATTGAGCTTTTCCTTTTTGGTAAGAGGGAGAAGAGTTCTTGGTATTAGCTCCAGAGTCCAGACTTCGTTAGCATGGGAGTGTTTGACAATATCAGCGCATGGTGTATCACAGAAATTCTTCTAGAAAATCTATACTTGGGTGCGCACGAAGTTCGATTCCGTCTTCCGGTTGGACAACGCCTAGGCGCTCAGGTCTCAGGTCCCCTGCCGTAAATAACAAAGAACGACATTTTTAAACTCAAGGTTGGGGGTTACAATGGGGCAGGCGGCATCTGGAAGCAGTGGCCCCGACTAGTAGACCTGACTTGCTTATCTGAGAGCACGTGCGACCCGTGGCGTTGGCCTGCATTATGTGAACTCGGCGTTAGAATCGATACCGTGAACACGCCTCGAGTGCTGATCATGCGTACGGTGACCAAATAGTAGTCGGACGCGAGAAGCCCTGCTTCGAAGTTCGGGAATCAAGGGCTTTTAGACAACAACCCTGTTATGGCGCTCCACTGGCAACGGATGATGAACATCTTAGCCACCAAAGATAGTCAGAAGCATGTGAGATATGAGTGGTACGAGCGGGCAACACGGGCCAAAATGACTTCATTGAAATGCACGAGACTCTTCGTACGTCACGTTGACAATGTGCCTACATATTTTCCATGGACGCGAACATTGGAAATTAACGGAAGGCCCGTGCACATGACTGCCAGTACTTCTCAGCACTTGCGAGGGTACGGTGTTGCCGCCAGGAATTATGAAACACCAATCAGTCCGTATGACAACCAATAGGTACTTCGAGTACTCTTATGTTGTTTGTACTTGCCAGTGGTACTTTGTTTGTTGATAATAAAGCACTGCGACGTAATGTAATTTGTTGCAAGGCCAGGATATTAACCCCTTGAGGTCATCTTGCCAATCAAAGGTTTTTAACTTGGCAGATTCGGATAACGTTAGAGTCAGACTGGATCCCAGTGGGGTTGGCTTCATCAAGAATTATCACACGCGCCTGCTGTATCGAGGGTGGTTGGCATACACAATAACGCGCTCGTATCATGTCATAGTGGACGCAATTCCGCTGCCTCGTGTAGATGATAACGTTGATTTGTTGCATCGGGGATTCTGTAGCCTGCGACAAGTACGTTTCCCAAGTCATCGAAGCCTATCAGCCGCAGGAGATATAAGTCTGATAGCAAGGATGCGAGGCTTCCTTGACAGGGAAATGGCTTCGACGAGATCATAGAGTCAGCCTAGATGTAGTCAAAGTGTGAGAACCAGGTTATC
This sequence comes from Suillus discolor, assembly GCF_016758755.1. Lineage (NCBI taxonomy): Eukaryota > Fungi > Basidiomycota > Agaricomycetes > Boletales > Suillaceae > Suillus > Suillus discolor. Next base: position 28,876 of record NW_024541355.1, read on the forward strand.
GGCAGACAAATCAGAGTCAGTGTATGTATCCCTCAGAAGAAAGAATTCGACGTCATAACGAAAAAAAAGTTACACACTCAGGCTGTCTTTGGTGTCGGCATCAGGGTTACCCCGCTGTTGAGAACAGAGTTCCCAAGCTTGTCTGTCTGAGCGTAAATATGGCTCAATCAGCGGGTTGGATTGTGCTACCGAGTGCCACAGAGCGTTCTGTAGCACTCTGTGGTGAATTACGGGTGACCTGCAAGCGTCACGAGTGTAATGGTGGGTCAGAAACTCGTCGAATGCATGCGCCTCCATCAGACCCTTTCTTGAAAGGTTGCTATGACCTTACCTATAATATAGCTACGAAGAATTCAAAAGCCTTGAAAAGCCTTCTGCAGAACAAAGTGACAACAACAACTTGCCGCATGCTTCCGCCGCAAGTCCGGGATATCAACGGCATGTGGCTGGAACCTGAAAGTAGTGCTCAAGCGAGGCCGTCCAACGTATGCCGCATCAGGGTGTCCCGGCAGGTGGACGGCAAATACATAGTGAAGCGGATCAATTGCATCCAGGTCAATCTCAACAAGATAGGCTTCAAGTTGCATATAAGTAACCAAAGCCTGTGCGATCAGGGTGAACATATTGGCGCATTTAATGCTCCTGTGCGTACGTACTGGAAATACCGTTATTCGAAACGTTACGATCCACATCGGGTACATTGTGCGATCCGAGTAACTGCTGTACACCGGGGGTACTGTAATCAGATACGAGCGATCAAGTAGAAGTTGAGAAAACTCATTTGCGTGGCACCGGTCCACCGCAGAAGTCGCCCCCAACGTCATGGACGGGTACGGTTAGGCGGGAGAAGACATTATCTACAGCGAATCAAAGTGTGCATAGACCAACGATAGAAGAGACTCACCGAAGTGTTCACTTGCTTGACCGACTAGTTCGTCCGCATCTTGATCTCGACATTGCAAATGATTCCTCCTAATGTAGCAGGTTATGACATATGTACCAGTGTCCAATGCCTCAGAATTTTCACAGCGAATGCACTGTGCCTTCTGAAGCAATCATCGTTGTGGCGCATAGGCTTCTCTTCGTATGCGAACATTGCAACATATGTGCCTTGTCAATCAGTATTTGAAACCCGTGAGTTCGCTGCCTTACTTGATTTGAGTGATAAGACTACTGCCACGAGCCTGGCGAGTGTAGCCTTGGTGCAGCATAAGTTATGGCGTAGATGAAATGAGATCCGTCCGATTCTATTATCACCGGAAACTTGAACGTTAGGGATTGAAGCAATAGGCTGTGGCTGTGTAATGATGCGATTCCAATTTGCACCTGGTCACCTGTCTAGTAGCCGCGGCGCTGTGCAACCGACGCGGCGGCGACGAACGTCGAGCACGCGGGCATAGAACGCAATGATTGCTGAAGATCAACTCAAATGGAACGCAAGGCTCAAGGTAACAGGACTTTTACACCTTTTACGTGACAGTCTTAACGATGAACAGTAGAAACGTCACCACGCGGCCAGTCGGTCGTCTGACAGGAGATGGACGCGAGCAAGGGCCGCCCGCTGCTGTGCTTCGACCTTGATATGTGTCACAGCCTAGGCAGCTCTTAGTAAAGAAATATTACGTGTCATATCCTTGCTTCCAAATTGACGACGTCGCGGACAGTCCTGCAACTTTTGGCAACCTGTCGGATATCAGGTCTCAGACTCGGGGCAGCTCGCCTTCAGGCTCCATTCACTGAGCTCCCTAAAGTGTCTGATGAGCCAATCTGGCGTGACTATGGTGTCATGGCAGCCGGGCGGCTACAGCGTGGCAGCCGTGGCTCTCATATGCATTGGTTTCTTTCCAGACCACCTTCGAATTCCTTGATCAACACGCTGTTGTGTTGTTGTTTCTTCCCTAGGGAAGCCTTGCAATGAACACGTTATGGTGCATTGTCCGTCCATCTTGGTACTTTTATGACTGCCGTGTACGGTATTCTGGACCCAGTCGGTGTGTTTCAGCGCAGCATAGGATGCACTTGCTGCGTCCGGTTGGATCCAGGACGTCGCTTGGCATATCGCGCACGTCTTATCGTTTACATCGCTTGCGGATAACGATGAAACAATTCAGGAATCATCCGACGCATCAAGCCGATAACAGTAACTTCAAGATCCGGTTTACCATAAACCCCCAAATCAAAAACCACTGTTCGAGTCCTCCTTCGCAATATGCAAGGGGCCTAATGATGTAAGACATCATATGGACTCTCTATCTTGGGCGGCAAGTCAAGCCCCCATGAAGCAATTCATTCCCCTGTGGCGATGTAATTCACAATGTGATCGGGTTCATGTGTTCGTTCACGGCGACGTCCATGGTCAGGTGGTCTCTCTTTTTTATGACTTGGTTGATAATTCGCGGAGAAGACCGGGAAGACATTGCGCAAAAGAATCCGTTTGAACCACAGGCGTATTTGTTTGATCGCAGGTATCCGGCTTGATCCTAATCGACCTACTTTTTCGCATTTGCAATGATTCTCATATGCAATCCGTACATCATGGGCATCCTTATTCACAAAGTCGCGCGCCCCGAGGGTCTGTTTTTTGAAATCAAATTTCATTTCCTATGTGAGTCATAGTTTAATGATGACACCCCCAGTATTCCCAACGCATCTCTGGGCGTACGAATGCTCTGATGTGAGGCGTACCCCCACCAGTCCGCCATTCCCGCTGGCCGTTTTAGACGCGCCACCCTTCGCGGATGAAATGACGTAAAAATACAAACTGTACATGTGTGCAACGAACTAGTGGATAAGAAGACAATACGCATACTCGGCCGCCTGCGCGGACAAGTATGGGAGTCATAGTGCACGCAATAGAAACATGTGCAGAGAATACCCATGGTTGACAGACGGAATGTTCTTTTTCCGGCTGATCGAGACCATGGAATGGGGAACATATGCGACTCCGTGTAGCGAGTCAGAAGGGGTGATAGTGCGGGATGGTATGGTACGATTTTACTTTTCGGATTGGGTGTTGGAGGGACTTATAAGAGCTATATTGGAAGTTACCAGCTGTCCGGAGGTATGTGAGAGAGCGGTATTTCACCGAGGTTAGGAAGTTCTTGGTATTCCAGAAGCATCAACAAAGCTGACGAGGTGGGGAAGGGTCTAGTGCTTCTACTCAACCACATGCATTTCTGTATGGACTCCTTAATTAATTACTTTATTGCATCTTCGAATCCCTAGACAAATCACCCCTTACCATGTGATTTTATTTCTTCGAAATCAGTTGAAGCGGTTATCTCGTCGGTGCGGAAATGAAGGTGTAGTGCAAAATGTAAAGCATAAGCGGCGATCTCCTGCAATATAACTATCCACCTCTTTGGGTTCAAATGGCGGTTTGAGTAGTAAGATCTCTTCGATTCGAGACACAGCAATGGCCTCGAGTTCCTGTTGTCATGCGACAGTTTATCATATCAGGCTTGGAAAGTGCATATCGAGATTTTCCAGTATGAGTGCCTTGATGGCTTCACGGGAGTCCAGTCATGTGTTCCCAAGTGATATCAGGACGCAGGAGGCATACATTTGCTAGCGAAGATATGCGGCGTTTCCTCAAACGGAGAGATGGCGTCGTCCAGGTCGACAACATAGCAAAGACATAAAACATGCAGCCAAAGCAGAGGGCCAATTGTTTAAAGAGCAATGATGATTGGTGTATCAGAGTAATGGGAAACTTAAACCCAACCGTGAACTTGTATTTTCCCCGTTATCAAGGTACTGTGCTATTTTGAGCGGGAGATAGAATGACCCCGCAGGGGGATTAAGGAATTGCTCCGAGTGTAATGGAGGCCAGAGCATCAGGTGTATCACGATTTCGTCGAACGCATGTGCTTTCATCGGGCCCACTATTGAACCAGTGTTGGCCCTGACTATTATCTAGTCAAATAGCAAACCACCTGCCATAGTACGGATTCAGAAACCTGCACAAAAAGGAACCATATCGGACTTTACTGTCACCTCTGGGTTTCCGATGAGTCGACGACAACCTTTTATTAGACGATGAAGTGATTGCATACGCGACGTTATGATCAGGATAGAATTCCAGAGTATGCAAGATAAGGATGTCGTGAAGTAGTTCCATGGTATGGTCAATATTAGTGAAATACCGCTTCGCGGTCCGGGTGATCATTATCATACCCGATTGGCAGGCCCGGTTCGAGATTGCACAAACCGGACAACTGTTGCCGCGTGTCCAGACTAGCTTGGACCTGGAAATAGACTAGCGTTCAAAACGTTTTAGCAAGGACACGGGAAGTTGACCGTCCCGTAGGGTCGCGAGAGAACGGGAAGAAGCAAATCACAAATCGCCAGCAACATGGAAGACTCACGAGATGGCTCACTGTATAACGGAGCATGCTGTCTCCGCATTGCACATGAATCTTCCCCAGCCTTAATTCCGACGTGAACGCCAAATGGTTGGGCTGGCAAGTTAATATTTGGTGGAAGGATCCAACCTTCTGATATTAATGTCTACAACTAAAGCTTCGCCATCGTCTTCAGGCCCACCAAACCTTCGATATCCCTGTACTTATAGTACAGATTAAGTGACTCAGGGTTTGCCACAGTCCCACTCGGCTTTAGATCGGACCCCGAAACAATCTGCTTGACCGCAATCTCGATTTTCTTGCCGTTTACAGTGTACTGCACAAGCATCAGGATCGTCATGTCCACCGCACAGACAGCCTACGTACAGGGATATCTGGGGTGTCGAACACGTAGGCTGGAACGTGTCTCGGGCTAAGGCTGGTTCTGATCGCGCTCTTTATGCGGTCAATGAGGGCAGGTGTGAGCTTGTGCCCTGAGCGCATCTTCAGAAAGAGCAGGACACGCTCGTCGGGGTCTTGTGTCCTCCGTTGACCCACACACAATGAATCATCGACCTCGTCAGAGAAAAACTCCAGGACAGAGTAGATCTCCGCTGAGCCGAAACGAACACCAGAGGGGTTGAGTACGCCATCGCTGTGGAAATGATTAGATCAGCTTATAACAAAGCTTAATAATAGTCAGTACCTCCGCCCTAGAAAGATGAACCCTGTCGTCTTCGGATTTTTGACCACAAAATCCCCTTGACGCCACACTCCTGTACCAACGTGAACACGCACGTCGATATCTAGATAAAATCAGGAGAACGTACCTGGGTACATGTCGTAATATGCCTGTCGAAACTTTTTGCCAGACTCGTCGCCCCAGAAACAAACAGGTATCGAAGGATGCGGACGTGTGATGACGAGCTCGCCAGGCTGACCTGTGTTCTCAATGTTCTTTCCCATAGGATCGAATAATTCAACAGCCATGCCAAGAGATTTGCCTTGAAGTTCTGTATGAAACGCATAGTTAGTCCAATTTAGGAGAATGATAGTTCCGACACAACCTCCAGCATATAGTGGGAAACTCGACACACAAGAGACAACTGAGGAGTGCTAGTTTAGGCACATAGAAAGGGGCGACCCGACGAAAACTTACATGCACAGAACACGTCTGTCCCCCCAGAAGACGAACCTATGAGCAGCTTCCTACCAAACGCCTCGTGCGCCCACTCCATTAAAGATGCAGTTGTTACAGCTCCTGTGACTGTCATCGCGCGAAGAGCTTCAAAGGATGCAATTTCAACTACAAAAGTAGTTAGCATCAACTCTCAAGACTATGATCCGACCATACGCGGTTTGATACCCCTCATCTGGACTTCGGTCAGGAAGCGTGGACTTGTGCCCAATACCGTGACACTAAAAGAATTTAGTCACTGATTGTCTGCGCTCGCTAGTGTCTTCGCACCCCTGGTCATTAATGAACTTGAGATAACCCCTGATGTCAGGGTGGAATGGTGACCCATCGTAGAGGACAATGCGTGCACCACATGCAAGACCTGAGAGCATGAATGGCCACATCATCCAGCCCGTCTTGTATGGGTATGAGCTGATCACTTCACGCACAGCATGTGTATATCGGACTGCTTACTGTAGTGTATTGAAAATAGACATCAGTCGGAAGGATTCCGAAGCCAACCATACAGTCCTTCTTGCTGTTCATAAGGGCGCCCTGCACAGGAAGATAAATAGTAGAATATGGCACGTTAGCGGGAGGCGTACCCCACCGCAGTGTACTATGCATTTCGGCGGACCACTTGTCCCGGAGGAGTATAGGATGTACAATGGATGACTGAAAGGTAACTGCTCAAATTCCAGTGGTCGACCGTCATCTGATGCAAGGAAAGAATCCAACGTAACACTAAACAAAGGTCAAGTGAGAACACGCGTTAAGGAGTCGTGAACAAACCTGTTGGGTATGTTTAGAGACTCTGGGACGGTCTTTCCGGTCTTCACACTCGGTAAGGTAATGATGCGCTCTACGCCAGATGTGCGGAGGTCCTGCTCCACGTCCGAAGCCTTCTGCACTAGGTTGATTGTCTTCCCGGCATAAAAAATCTCCGTTTCTGTGAAAATGAGCCTTGGCTTGATCTGCCTGTACCTATCAAGTATGCCCTAGTCAAGGTGGAACGTCTTGCGAGTCTATGAGAGATACGATACGGCTGACCTGGGTACCCATGTCAGTTGCGGTACTGGAGAATATTGCTCCTACACTGGAAGCCGCAAGAGCAACTACCACAGCGGTGATGGAGTTGGATATGATAGCTGCGATCATTTAAGGTTAACAATTGTGGCAAACTCTATAGGTGTCTCCTTCGCTCACCAGCAACCCTGTCTCCAACCTTCAATCCATTCGCGCGCATTGCAGCTGCCATTTTGCGTACCATCTCTCTTAGCTGACGGAATGTATAATGCGTCACGACTCCGAGTTCATTGCCTGCTGTGCAAGCGATTCCATCGTCGTCTCGGTAGAGAAGGTTCTCAGCGTAGTTGAGGCGTGCTCCGGGAAACCATTCGGGTACTTCTTCATATTTGCCCTTTTGGACTATCTATGGTGATATTCAAGATCATAAGGAAAAGAACAATATGAGCTGACACACCTTTGTGGGATCTGGGGGAACAGAAGACAGAATTCCCATGAACTGCCAGAGGTCGAGCCAGAAGGTGTAATTGGATATCGAGTATGCATGGAGGTCATGATAGTCCTCTACAGCACGAAAAGGCTCCAATCAGGCTCTCATTCTATGAGAGACGTCAAACGCACTGAGTTTCAGGTTGTGCTTGAGGTTAATTTCACGCCTGAACTTCTCGCAGACGACATGAGACGGGTAAGCGGGTGTCCAAATAAGACGTGACTGGTCGAACTGAGCACTCATTGTAGGACACTTGAATCACTTTGCAGTTGGCTTGGGTGGTGATTTGCCTGCAGGGGAATTTCGGGTCGCGCTCAGCTTAAGGCGTCCTCTCCCACGGCCGGAATGTTAATGATGCATGACCTGGTGCAGGCCTATTTTGAAGCAGTTCAGAAGCAAGCAAATTTTTGTTGGCACTCCGTGTGCTATATTGATGTGAGACCCGGTCGTCCTTGCATCGTAGTTCCGTAACCATTTTTTCGTCTACTACTGTTTGAAGATTGTAGCTGGCATCACTGGAGGCTGCTGCAACTTGCGAGTGGTGGAACAGATGTGAAACCGGTCTCGAACTACTTGGCCACGGCAACCTCGGTATTGACTTGAAAGCCGGCTTGAGGGAATTGAGAGGACGACCTCCATTGACCAGAGCATCTGCTAGTACATCCTGAGTTCTGCTACATTTTGCCCACCACACTAGCTACAGGCTGAGTAGCAATAGACAATATAAGATTCCGTTGTTAGAGTGGTAAACTCTTGAAGTACAAACCGTTCTGTGGCCACGTGCACGCGGGCTTCCACTTTGGGGCGTAGTATTCTCAGAATGTCAGGGATTTAGACACTCTGGGGCCAGAATCTGGGGCAGACTCTGGGGCCCATTGGCAAGTCCGGCAGAGTACAGCTGAGTTTAAACACCGTTTGATGACAAAGCCCGCTCATTGCTGATGAGCGTCTCCCGCCTGCCCGCCTGCTCGCCGCTGCCTGCCAGTATGCAGCTGTTGTTGGAATAATGCATTCATGCTCCGCCCCAAGTCTACCTTATGACAATGCCATGCCCGCTACCCATCTCTTATCTGCCCCCTTCCTGTGTTTCCCGCCTGCCAGCCCTCCCGCCCTCTTCCTGCACGCCCGTGTCCGCCTCATCATATCTTCACTGCAGCAAAATGATCTGGCGGGGTGGTTGTGGTGGTGGCTGACAGAGATCGCATCGGTGTGGCTGACGGCAGTAGGGTGCGGTGAAAAATTATCCAGCCAGTTATCAACTGGGTTATTAACCCAGGAGATGGCAGTTAATTATTAACTGACATTTTTTAACACATATTGACAGTCGGCACGTGATTTTTTCGTCCAAGCTATCAACTGTTATTAACTGGTCGAAAACAGGTGCACATTGCCTTCCAAGGGGAGCTTTGCCAGTAAAAGGCGAAAATCAGCTGCTGCAGAACTCAGAATAAGGCCATCGTGAACTGTTTTGGATGGAACTGAGGTGTCAAGAACTGAACCACTCATAGCCGTCAAATCTGTAAGGAGGTCTGCGATACAAGCAAAAAGTTAGATCAGTAGAATTTTGATTGACATATCTATCATCCCAATCACTCCGTTGTCCAACACTCCGAAAAATGTTCCTGACATATTAGTATGATTCAGGTGCAATCCAATGGCTGGAATAACACAAATATGTCAGTATGAGATTCTACGAGCCTTTATCCACCCAACATGAGGCAAATCAGGACGAATTTGATATAACGGCATGCCTAGGATGCCATGGTAGGACATGGTACATTATTTACAGTTCTTGACCGGTGTCCCTCCAGTGTTGAATTATTTACAGTTAATAACCTGGTTAATAACTCGGTTAATTAACCACTGTTAGAGTCTGTTCGGCCACCATTATTTGTGCAAGTTAGAATTTGGTTCTGGCTTTGCTAATTGTCGGAGCTTGAACAAGATGTCATGCTCCGATAACGCTTACCGTATGCCTTGTCCTACTATCAATACAATGCCTCTTGATCCTGATTACGACGAGGACGCTAACGAGGACGAATACGACCTTGTGGAGGCAGAGGATATGGACGACAATGCAGAGGAGAGTGATAAGAGGTATCTGGCATGCATCATGCAGATGGCCATGCATGCTATGTGCACGGTCATTACAGTCCTCAACTCAACAACTACCGCACTCGAAGCTTACTCAAACACCTACTACGACAAAGAGCCGTATCATACCTCCGCTTTGTCGGGGACTGCATGGGTCACTGAACTTCTCACTGGACACCCTGAACACATCAGATGCGAGCTCGGGGTCCACAAGCACGTTTTCTATGTGCTCATCAATCTCCTTCGGCAAGCAGGATGCAGAGATTCCAGGCATGTACTGCTAGAAGAGCAGCTTGCTATATTCCTCTATGCGTCTGTCATGGGTCTCTCGATTCACCATCTTGGTGAACGCTTTCAGCGGTCCAACGAAACAATATCAAAGTACGTATATTGTTGCTGTCCTGGTATCAAGCTTATGTTCTTTCAGGTATTTTAAACGGGTTCTTTTCGCATTCTCCTCGCCACCGATATATACGACATACGTCCGCCTGCCCGACATAGATAGCCCTCCTCCCCCCAAAATCACGAAAAACCCGAAGTTCTTCCCATTCTTTGTTGACGCTATCAGAGCCATTGACGGTACACACATTGCATGCCATCCTTTTGGTGAAGATTGGCATGCCACTTGGGATTGCAAGGGGAACTTCTCTCAAAACTGCCTCATGGCATGTTCATTCAAACTTTCGTTTACCTACATGTTGAGTGGTTGGGAGGGGTCAGCTGCAGATGCTCGTGTCTATCACGATGCTCATACTACCGATTTCAATATCCCTGAGGGAAAGTATTATCTTGCGGATGCTGGATTTGGCTCGTGCGATGAGCTTCTGGTCCTGTTTCGGGGCGTGTGTTATCATCTTGCAGAGTGGGGTCGTGCTAATACTTTGTATGATGCGTTCTGCTAGTACCATTCATACTTATATTCACATCATTACATAGGCCTCGTAATCGCAAAGAACTTTTCAATTTGCGTCATGCAATGCTTTGAAATGCTGTTGAGCGCATTTTTGGTGTCATCAAGCGCCAATTTCGTATCCTTCTCCTCCCGCCAGAGTACAAAATGGACATTCAAGCGCGCATTCCTCCTGCCTTGTGTCTTGTGCACAACGTTATTCGAGTTCACGATCCAAACGACATGATGGACTATCGTAATGTGTTAGATGCGCACATTCTCACTGACACTGGAGACCTTGCTAATGGTCCTCCTACTGAGCACGCACGCACTCGTGCGAGCCTCTGTCGTGACCAGATTGCTAGTGAGATGTGGGAGGCCTACAACAGGGAAAGGATTCAGAGGGGGAGCAGGCAATCATAGAACCACTAGTACTGTAGTCGCGTTAACACCATAGCCATTCGGACCCTCATCGATGACTATGATCCAAAGTATCTCCGTCAAATGATGACATTGTTGTCAGATCAAGACCGGACCCTTATTGATGACTATGATCCATAGAAATAGTGATATTGCTTTGCTACTACAAGTACAATACAAGAGAACACGACACGACAAGAATACATGTAACGCTACTTTGAATGCTGCTCTAAAAACAACCGCCGAAGACTATCTACCTCAATAGCGAGATAAATATCAATGATAGCGATGTTGGCCTAAAATTTATTCAAGATATTGAGTAGTTGTACGTCCTCTAGACCCTCACTCTGCAACTTTTTCACTGCCTTCTGCCTGCGCAAAGGGATGGGATCTACTGATCGCACCAAGGTGTTGGAGGTGTTGGCCTCAAGAGCATTGGCCGTGCGCTCTAACGTCATGTTAAGACCGCCAATATTAGTCCCCATCTGCTGGATGGCCACAGGCATCATCAGGTGTGCAGACTTCGCCGAGTCTCCCGATTTCGTTGAATGTGGGGGGCGGGTAACGATATCAAGCGTACTTTCGTCATCATCAATCAGCTTCCGTTTACTGGAAGCTGTTGATGATGGCGCACTAACACGGACCGACTCAAGGGAGGGTTGCTGTGCAGCGTCGAATGGAGGGAGGCTCTCTGGGGTAAGGGGGGTTGCGCGCTGGCCGCCTGAAATAGAGCCGGGGAACTTGATCCCATCGAGCGCATCTCCAAGGTCCATCATATGGATCTCGTCAAAGGAAAGGGAGGTGACTGCGCTGCTAGAAGAAGGCGAAGGAATGATGGGAGGTGGTGTTGCGATGGTGGCAAAGAACAAGTTGTTGTTACCTGGCTTGACAGGTATGAGACCTTTCAGCGCCTCATAGTGCTTCCAACCCTTGTCCCAAAGGCCTTTGGCCTTTGGATTTTTCTATTGATTCATAGTAATTAGCATTGTCATAGTAGTTTGATGCGAATTAAAATCACTTTACCTTCACAAAGTCGGTCCACATGTTTTTGGACTCTGGAGTGATTGAAGCTCCGTGTTCCATGCTGTAAGATAGTCCGGAAGCATTGGCCACTTTGTTGACGATGTTGAATGTACCACGGAGCTGAAACTCGATCATTAGTGAGGGTACCAAGGCTGATATAGTAGTAGTACATACCCGCCCCCATTTTGATTGACATGCTGCTGCTGTTTTGCTTGCACCCGAGCAGGGGTGTTTTTCCATTTCAGCGGCAGCAGCAACCCAAAACGTGTGATCAAAGTTCATACCTAGTGATGTGCACGGCCTGGCCTCAAGCCGTGGGCCAGGCCAGGCCAGGTCCATATAGGCCAGGCCAGGCCAGGCCAAAGTCATGGCCTGACCAGGGCTTTGGCCCGGCCCATGATTCTGGAAAGCCAGGAGCCGGTGGCTCAGGCCACGGCTTTGAGAGTATTTTGGCTGTGTGGGAAACATTTGTGTAAAAATAGAATGAGCGCAAATTGGTTCCTGATGTTGAGCACAACGGTCGCTTCAAGACTCAACTTTGACGTCATGACAATGTCTGTCTAATATATGTCACGCTAATCATTATGCACTATTTACTGAGTTGCAGGTCCACTCCACGGACATCCTGCACGACATTCTCTGGCTTCGATATTCATCCAACATGTGATGTGTTCACCTGATCTTGACTTAACATTATATTGCAGCTCTTTGCGGCAGCTTGGGCGGCGGCTTTTGGAACCTTGCAGCGCCCGTCAGTAATTCACATTCCTTTGCAAGTCTCTGGCAACTTGCAAGCTTAGCGACCATCATATTTGTTTTCAGACAAAAAGAATGTATATTCAACGGTAAGTTTTTCATATCTACTTCCCACCACTACTTCTCTCTGATGGTTGGAACCGTCCATACAGACAGCGACGATGAGTGTCACGCATGGCCCATCCGCCGAACCAAGTCGCCCACTCACACTAAATCAATAGGAAACCTCTTCTGCGCGCGGGTGGATTGTATCCAGCGCTCCCTATGCTACTCAACATCTTCCTTCCTGCTCGTCTCATCCATCTCCTCTCCCTCACTCTCCTCCTCGCCTTCTTCCCTCCTCCTGCTCTCATTCGTCATCCGCATTCGTCTGAGCTACATCAGCAGTTGCTGACGTGCACTGGGCGTTTGCGCATGGTGTTTGTGGTGTTGGGAATGGCATGGTGGAGCTTGTCCATGTCGATATCCCACTATCACAAAGAAGCCGCCAACATTCCACTGCTGCTCTCGACTGCCACGATTCATCACCAGGTGAGTCATGTGGTTGAATCCTGGTTTCACAACGACCTGCTCATGCTCACTTTGTCAGAATTGCAAATTCCCTACTTGAGCCACGGCTCAGGCCAGAGCCGGGCCAAAGCCAGCCATCATTTGCGGCTTTGGCCCAGCTTGGATTTTTTGCAGGCCAGAGCCGTCTGAAGCCAGGCCAAAGCCGCGGCTTTTGGGCCAAGCCGGGCCGGAACATCACTATTCATACCATCACCACCTTGTGAGCGGTTGGTGGTGACATACTGGATGAGGACGGTTTCATCTGCTTCCGTCCACACACACCGATCTCTCGCTTCCGTTAGCTCTGCACCACCATGGGCACTTTTTCTGCCCCGAGACATCCTGTAAGAGTTGCGATGATGGATAGATTGTAGACGGGTAACAGGCATGCCTACTACTTAGTATTGATTGATTAATAAGGTTGGTCACACTGTGACCAGCACGGTCCTATGATTATGAAAGCAAAATATAGATTCTAGACCTGCGTAAACTGGCGCAAATATTGGTGGCCGAACAGACTCTAAGCTCTCGGCCACTGTATCCCGACGGTTACCCTGATCGATTTCGGCCTCTCAAGGCCTTCAAATTTATCCAACTCCACCAGCTGTGATTTATCCAAATTTTCGTAATGATCTTCGTGCTGTATAAAGTCATGGGCCGCCTTTGCAGAACAGGTGAATCGTAGCTCTACATTGATCGTATTGAAATTTGTATATTGCTCTCCTGTCGTCTTCCTCCCGCCAGCTCTATGTGCCAGTGCCATTAGGCCTCTTGATCCCTTGCAATGGACGCTTTCTCGCGCAGCGTTCGTCAAGGTGCACTCCTAACTGTTGCGGGAGCTGGTGGAGCAAGGCCGCGCAGTATGTTGGACCCAGTTGTCACGCTCCCGCATACCATTGAGTAATCTAGATTCTGTTTGCATCAGGTGATATTGGTGGACTTCCCCATACGAAACTAGATACCGCCTGGGGTCCTTAACACAAGAGTCCGGGCTGCTCAGCTTCCGCCTTCGTAACATGGTAGATGGAATCTACTGAAGTACTGAAGACCAGTCCGCGCAAATACGGCAACTGGCTGCAATAGAATGTTGTCAAATCCCGCATCCATATATTGCCTGATTTTTCCCGTTTTCTTCTTCCTCCGCTGTTCTGCAACCTTCGGAAGGCGGCAGAATATGGTCCAAGATGATCAAGATCCTGTCCATGTTCCACTTGGTATTGCACTAATTGCGGTCTCGCAGTTGTCCTCCGAGTTCCAGTCGCTCGTACATCTTACTGGATCTTCTGATCACCGACTTCCCTACGCAAGTCGTTGAATAGTATTGTTGGTCCCATCGTTCAGGTGCCCAGGAAGTGGCGTGGTGTCCTACCGTGAGTTTTGGACCTTTGTTAAGGACTTTGTTGCCATCGGGCAAGCAAACCTGGCCAGAGGCAATCGCATTCGGTGTGTCGCTGCCGAGTTAGGTGTTATTGTTCAGCATTACATTTTTCGCATCGCTGGCGGACGGCGATGCAATAGTCCAAGGGACCTCGAATGCACTGTCAAAAACAGTGGCTTCACCTGGTCCGTCACGCATTGCCGAATTCAGTCCAAAGTCATTTACCATGCACAACGGGCCTTTAACTGATCAGCGACATCATACAAACTTACCTGCAGAATTGGTAATTTGCATTCTTGTCGGTTTGCCGCGCTATGATTGGCGATGAGTCGAGCCCCATGAAACAATTCATTTGCTGCGGTATGCAGTTCTCCGGATTTCGTGTGATCGGGTCCATGTGGCCTGTCGACCATGATGTTGCAGGCCAGATCGTCTCTTTCCTACAAAAATCTAGTTGATAATCAAGGAAGATTGGACTGTATGTGCTGCACAAGGCTGTGAAGATGTCATTCCGTTCGAATAGCAGATTGGATTTGTTCACATAGGCGTCAAGGTTCGAGATCCACTGTATTTGTATGCCATGTTTTTTTCTTACTTTCGCAGTTATCCAGATGTCCAAAAAGCAGGTTGGGCTGTATGTTGTAGGATGAGGAGGACGAACTCGGTAGGAAGGTTATCAAATAAAGCTTGAGAAATAGTCTCCGTGATGGATGAGTGATATGGAAAACTAATTCGGGCCCTCTTTTTAAGATGTCATGAACAATGGCGGAAGAAGTTGCACTGTGTGGGACCGCAAGCTATGACCTGATGGTCCACGGTAGTTTGGTTCTGCATCCTTTTAGGTCGCATAAGTAGTGTGCTCTGACCGTACTTACACGAACTCTGAATCATTACTGCATGGCACAACTCTTGCATCGAATACCGAGTTGGTTACTCCAGGGCAGAACTCACTTCTGCTTGATTAATGGAGCAACTGCGAAGTCCTAGTCTACTCTGTTTGCCCGAAATATTTGCAGTGTAAGTGCATGTGTGTATTCGAAACTGTACCATGAATACAGGAAGTTATTATGCTCCTTTATGCTCCGTGATGAGAACATCGAGCAAATGACGGAAGGAACGGTTTGATCAAAGACCTTAAGTTCTCATCACAATTACCCCGCGACACACACATGAAAGGGCTACAGTCATGCAGTCGCCAACATTTATCGATATCATGTTTGAAACACCATCGTCGAAGAAAATGGCGTTAACTCATTCGACTGTATTGTGCATGGGGACGATGAGCGTCGCAGCAAGCGGAAAGTACACCACAAATCCAGGGAACTATGAGGGACGAAAAAAGGAGTCTAATGGCCCAAAAACACAGACAGTCAAGCGCGCAAGAGTCAACGTGGGCCTCCTGGATCACAATTTTCAGAATGGCTGCCAAACCGAGTGCCGGATTGCACAGAGCATGGTTGATGATACATCTACAAGCGGCGTTATAGAATTATCCTTTGCTTAAAGGTATGAGAAAAAATACCATTTACTGGCAGCCGCCCGCCGAGCACGCCTTTGAGCTCTCCGCCCCGAGTGTTCATCGTTACTACCAGAAGGGTCGGAGGATTGCTTTTTGTCATTCTTTGCCTGCTTCTTGGCTTTGTGCTTTTTAACTGCACGGATAAATAACATGATCATGGTGGCGTTGGGAGTAAGAGAAAGAGGAGGATCGATAAAGAGTGTTTGCAATAAATACTCATCGTCAAGCCCCTCTCTGTGATCCGAGACATTTGTCAGTCGCGGCTCATCGAAAAATTGGTGTGAAGCGTTTCATGCATCTATAAAGAACCAGGTATATGAGGTCGTTTTCGTTGTTTTAAAGTCACTGGTCATGAACTTTAGTATTACATGTTACAAGATGTGTTCAACGACGATCATGAAGAAGACTAGCATTTTATCTCGGGAGAAGCCGCTATATACGTGTAACATCACGTGATAATATAGACCCTTTAGAAGACGTGTTGAACGTTCCGCTTAAAACGTTGTCAATGTCAGTTTGACTACACGCTCACATTTCGTGTTGTTTGACTTGAATATTGTCACTCATTCCTACTCAATTTCATCCCGCAGTCATGTCGCTCGATGGACATTCCGTTAAAATCCCTCATTCAGCCTTTGACCCTTCGTTACTCGCTACACAGCTCAATGGCACCAAGCCAACAATTAATGGACATGCGTCAGCAAGTAACGAGATTTTGTCAAACTCTGAGCGATTGCAAGTCATTAATGATGAGAAGAACTTCACGTTAGTTTGCTAGCATATGAATTTTTCTCGAGTACTCAATTACACTACTTCCAACAGAACCCACTTGACATCCCAGATAGGACGATGGGGTCTGCGCGACGCCGGCTTCAATTATAACATAGTAGCCGTCTTCGGGTCGCAGTCTACTGGGAAGAGTAAGCCGCTAAAATTCTAATTTCCGGGAGTGCCGTTCACTGAGAGCTGTGGCAGGTACACTGTTAAACAGGCTATTTGGTACCACCTTTGACGTCATGGATGAGACAAGACGACAGCAGACTACGAAAGGTAAATATATGGACTGTTAACTTTCGTATATTTGCTAACTCAGCTTGAGGTATCTGGATGTGCCGAGGGAAAGACATGGCTGTCATGGTCATGGACGTGGAAGGCACGGATGGACGAGAACGTGGAGAGGATCAGGTATGAATGAGTTTCAGTTAATAATGGTTATTGTCATTCAATTGCTCTCAGGACTTTGAACGCAAATCCGCTCTTTTCTCCCTTGCTTCGTCAGAGGTACTTCTTATCAACCTCTGGGAGCACCAAGTTGGCTTATACCAAGGTGCAAACATGGGTCTTCTCAAGACCGTGTTTGAGGTCAACCTTGGTCTTTTCGGCAAGAAAGCTCAAGATGGGTAAGGTCATTAAGTGCCAATTCATTTTCGCATCCTTAAGTTCTTCCACGTGCAGCTCTCAAGGGCGTACTCTGCTACTGTTTATAATCCGAGACCATATCGGTGTTACTCCTCTTGCGAACCTCCAAGCTACCCTTACTGCAGACCTCGAGAAAATCTGGGATTCCCTCTCTAAACCACAGGACCTCCAGGATCGTCAACTTTCGGATTACTTTGACCTCGCATTCACAGCACTACCTCACAAGATACTGGCTACAGATAAATTCGAAGCCGAAGTCCAAGAACTGCGAAAACGGTTTGTGGACAAGACGAGAGATGATTTTGTCTTCAAGCCCGCCTACCACAAAAGAATTCCCGCTGACGGTGTGGCGTTCTACATGGAAAACATATGGGTAGGGAAATGATTCATGCTCCCAAATCACGCACTGAAGATGAAACATTTTAGCAACAAGTACAAACGAACAAGGATCTTGATCTGCCTACTCAGCAGGAACTCCTCGCGCAATTCCGATGTGATGAGATAGCGTCCGTCGCCCTCGCAGACTTCACAGAACAGTCGAAGTCGCAGCGGAGACCTATCGAGGCTGGCCATGTTGTGGAAGGTCTCGGTAATTTAATGCGGGATTGGAAGTCCCAAGCACTTAGTGAAGATCCTATTCCCATTTAAATTACATATGTTCTTATGCATTTTCTAGGCCGCTACGACCGTGATGCATCTCGTTATCACCAAGGGGTATACCAGCGCAAGCGTACTGACCTTCTTGGGGTTATGGATTCGACACTTTCTCCTCTCTTCCTCGGGCAGCTCAAGAACTTGCACAAGTCATGTCTAAGCTCCTTCAAAAGGGAGCTTCTTGAAGGCTTGCGTGGTGATGAGTATAGCTTCGCGGACGTAGTTGGGAAGGCGCAGACAAAGTGCGAGACACGGTTCGCAGATGGTGCGAAGGAGGTCTCGCTGGAGGACACTGACTGGACGTGGCAGGACGAATTCGAGTCTCTCAGAGAGGAGATTGGTAATGTGGCTGACCAGTGCAGGAAAGATGAGACGAAGAAGATGATCAACCTGATTGAGGTATGTTATCCGAGAATTGGCTTCGATATCCATTAAAGTATTTCCATAGAGGAACTTCAAAAAGCAAATTTCTGAACCGGTCGACATTAGTCTCAGCAAAGCTACACCAGACATGTGGGACAAGGTCTTGAGCACGTTCAAAAAAACGCTCGAGAAGGCCGAGTCAACATATTTGGCAAAGGCGAAAAGTGTGTTATTTCGCCTTCTTTGTTATGTTGCTCTCAACAATGTATGATACAGGCTTCAACTGCACGGATGATGAGAATGTCACATCCCTCGCTGCTCTGCGGAAACGTGCCTGGCTCGTTCTAAGGGCCAAGATCGACGAGCAAACTGCTGATACTGTGATCCTCGGCAAGCTTCGGACTCATTTCGAAGAGCGCTTCCGCTACGATGAGAATGCTGTCCCCCGAGTTTGGAGACCCGATGATGATATTGACGGGGCGTTCAAGGCAGCTAAGGAGCAGGTACGTGTCTGCGAGTTTCTTCCTGCATAAACTTACATTTGAATGGTGTTCCAGACCATTGATCTGATCCCTCGTTACGCCAAGATCACTCCCATTGATTCTTCCCTTGAATTTGTACTACCCTCAGAAACCTTCTGATTCCCTCAATTCTGCGGATGAATTTGATTTCCCATCAACGCTCATCGTCTTCACTGAGACGAAGTGTATTGACCTTAATTCTCGCTTCCGAAAGGACGCAGATGCATACTACGTCGAAGCGAAACGCAGCACTGTGTCGAGTATTGCACAGATCCCATACTGGATGTACGGTGTCCTCGTCGTGCTTGGCTGGAATGAGGCTATGGTGGTGTTGTTCAATCCTCTGTATTTCACGTTTACTTTGATGGCGCTAATAACTTCGTACGTATCAATTCTACTATCAATGAAAATCCTCACTTGACCATCTGTTACTTTTCAGCTACTTCATTGTCAAGCTAGGTTTGACAGGACCTTTGTTCCAGGTTTCGAAAACAGTCCTGGCCGAGGTATGTTCTATAGCTCTATTCTGTTATTTGTCTTGCCTCATCGCTCATTGCTGCGATAGGTGCAGACACAAGCTACTAACCGCATGAGGGACCACTTTGCGCAACCTGACATAGCACAGCCCGTGCGAGCAAATTCTTTCAGGGATTACAATGAGGATAGTGATCAGGAAATGAGGAGATTGAGGTCGGAGCCTATGTAACTTCCTTTTCCTCCATTACTCGGAGCCATTTGTTTTTATAATCCAGAGCATGGTCTAGATTTGTCATTATGCATAAATTCATGTAATTCTCACTTCTACCGCTCGAGGCACATGTAATTCACTCAGGATATTCTATGGATATAAAACCATTCCCTAGGTTTGGGTACGAAAAAAATGATCTGACTCAGGCTCGAACTGAGGACCTTCTGTGTGTTAGACAGATGCGATAACCAACTACGCCATCAGACCGATGGGAAGGCCTCTCATTGCGTCATCATGATATTAATACGATGCATTATGTAATACCTAATATTTTATGATTGTTGCCCCTGCTCGTACTAGTTATCATAATGGCTAGGCAGACTATCGCATCCTCTACCACTGCAATGCGTCCTGGTTATGCATTTTATAAAAGCAGAATCATTCTGAATTTTATCTGGGAAGAAATGCGCCTAATAATAATGTCCATATGATGCGACAGCGTTACAACGTTCCAAGCACATCAACAAATGGCTCAAACATTCTACAGCATGCCGTACTGCTGTGGGTCGTTGATGCCATCGCCTGATTGTGGTCCATTTCAAGGCAAGCCTTGACCCACGACGACAAGACCCTACACTAGTGGCGGCATAAACAAACGTAAACACAGGCCATCTCCAAAACCCTCCATCGCGACCATCTGGCATTTGTGATGAGCTCTGAGCAGTGCAGACAGAGTGTCAACGGCCCCTGGATAACTGGCACGTTGACACAAGTCAGAAGCGCCATTGAGATATTGGATACCCATTCCGAGCGTAACCAAGTATCCAAATACTGTATATCAAATTCGGGAAGAGCGACTAGCCACAATATTGTCCAGGCCTGCCGCCTGCCAGTGTAAGGTTCAAGGAGCTGATACAGACAGGCACTGCAGCATTACGCCAGACGGAAACGTGTGCGCTGTGCTCGTCGGGTTTCTTGTCTCCTGACAAGATAACCGGCTGCCGGATCTGGAGTTATGTATGATGCATTGATGTGTCGTTCCATCTTGGTCTCTTGGGGCCCTGGCACGGCGACACTTAGAAAATGCCACCGCTGCGGATGTGTCAATTCATAAATTAAGTTGGCGATGCGTTGAAGCTTTAGTGTTTTACAATATTAATATCTATAGGTCGTATGAGTAAAAGGATCAATGTGCTGCGAAACGGGAACTCTTCCGCAATCGCGCGCCAATTCGGTAAAATATGAATCTGACGTTCAGAAATGAGGGTCAATGTTGCATACCACTTGGTGTTTGTTCGACTCACGGTAATGGCGCCATGAGCGTTGCGAGGCCGGCCAAAAGAGCGGTAGCGCCAACAGTTCCCAGTCCACCATACATGACTCCAGCGAATAGCGGAAATGCAACGGCAAATGCAGATCGCATTGCGCTGTTACTTGCCATGGCAGAGGCAGCGATTGGGCGGTAGGCAGTGACAAGGTACGTGAATGTTGACGTGAAAACAAAATATATCCCTGAGCCGAAAGGTACAGATGCAATGATTGGGGCAATCCAGTGGACTTGTGGATATGTAGTGAACGCAAGCCAGAACAAACCTGTAGACATGGTAAGCATTACGCGACCAAGAGCCACTGGTTACTAACCCACTGGCACGAGTATAGCTCCAACTTGACCCATAATAAGCCTCATCTCGGGAGGTGGATCACCGTTGTATTTGGCAGTTTCACGGGCATATAGTCTAGAAAGAAGTGTCATTAATATTGATACTAATGCTGAACACCAGAGAAAAAGCGACCTGTTCCAGAGCGGTTGTGTGGAAATGGCCGAAAGCATCCCGAGTCCAATTCCAATGAACGCTAGTCCAGTGGTTTGCATATTAAATCTATGAATATCTCCGAAAATAATAGGGAATGCTTGGAATGCCAGGTATAGGATTCCAAGAATAAGAGCATTCCTGGAATGGTCAGTACTTACACCGTGTCAATGAGTTGCAAATATTGCCCTTACCAGGAATCCAAGAGCAGTGCCATTCGGTCGAATAGAAGTAATTCTAGTAAAGGTCCCGCATCATTACTTGCGATGGAGCGCAGTTGATCCCTGATAACTCACGAAACGGTGTGTAGCAACTTACGAGGACAGCAGAAGCGAGGCTGCCTTCCCGTCTGTCCAAAGGAGCGTAAAACTTCGAATCTCCAGTCGACTCCCGTAGTCTGTCAAGCAAATTAATGTATCGCGCAAAGATGAGAAAAAAGAGAACATGCACTCCTACCTTTTTGCCTTCTTCTTCAGGATTACTGGGACGTACGTCTCAGGAACAAACTGAATTCAAAAATCAATCGATCGATCTCACAAAAGAAATGCAAAACCCACTGTAGCCAACATCAGCAACTCTACAAAAATCCAGCACAATTGCACTCGATACGTCCATTCCCAGTATAGGTGCTATCAGAAAAATGTCACACGAGGATCAAGGATCAGGCCAAACGAGTCTGACCTGATTGATGAATCTGCGTCATCACGTCATATCAGAAGCAGTGCTGCCAATGAGCGCGAAAAATGTACGCAGCAATCAAAGGACCAGCCACTGGTCCTATAAATGGAGATCTTCAAGATGATCAATCACATGATTTAGCTGCTAGCGTTGTTCAGGTGAACCTACATTGTATACACAGCCATTGGACTTGCCACGTGATTCAGCAGAATATCAAACAGAACGCAAATCCAAGGGCCTACCTTGCAATACTCGAATTCGGAAACATATCGCTTACACTACCTCCAGCTACACTCAAAAAGGCTGATCCGCAGAATCCAGTGATGAGGCGAAAGACCAAGAAAACAGCTGTTGTTCTGTTGTAGATCTATTATCCATTCCGGTAGTAAATGTACTCACCGATGTTAGGAGCGAACACTATGGGGAATGTGAAGATGAAGAAAAACACATAAGATGCTTGGTATACAACATTTCGGCCTGCTCAACTCCATGAGAGTATACTTTTGGATAGAAATAATTGACGTACCATACACTTCGGACAACGGGCCAACGAAGAGCGGTCCAATTCCGAGGCCTGTCACATACAGACTAATTCCGAGAATGGTCACTTCATGTGAGACATGGAACGTTTGGGCGGCACCCTGTTCTGTGAACGCAGCCTGGAGCACAGTTAGTCTCGACCAAAAATGAGATATAAAATGACTCGCAATCGAAGAATCACACGCCACGCATAGAGAGCCGGAACTGATGATTAGGACTGCAAGCCACCGTCTGAACAAGGACATATTCTGCGGATTATCATGTGGCTCGAGGACGACGAGGTATGGATCACCCTCGGCATCTTGTGAGGCAGACACGTCGGTTTTTATGGTAGCAGCATCGTCGTTGGGCTGGGTAAATGACCCAGACTCGGATATCCTTGTCAACACTGACATCACGGTAGGGCACAAGCCCAACTTGAAGTACCTCTTGGACTATAAAGAAAAATGGATGTCAGTTTGTGTAAGCAGGTGCGAAGTGCATGACTGATGCACTCAACACCAAATGCCATTTGTGGGGTATGGTTGTAGCGGCGGCCGCCTCATGAAATGACCGACGTCGACATGAATCATGATGAGCGTTTGAATAGTCCGATGTGACCAGATTGGACGAAGTCACTAATATGCGTCTGCGACTGGTAATTGCAGTTAGTCCCCTAGAATAAATGTGTTCGCCCGGTATTCTCACTGGCAGAAGATCTTATGTCGAAAGTCGAGATCGCAGACTCGGCCGTAGGAACGGATCATAAGTCTTCGGGAGCCAGTCCGTTTATGCGATAAATTTAGAAATAAGAATGTGTAAGAAAGTTAATATTATGTAATATTGTTGACACCGCCAAGGTCCAACCATTGGAAGCCCGACCACGGTGCCACTTGGCTTCAGGGGGTTCACTTGCTTGAACGTTGCAACGTTGAATTGTTGGCGCAATGTCACACATGTTTTCATTTCCGGCGCCCCTCCCCTAGCCAGGCGTCTTTTATACAACCCTTCTTTGTATGGCCTCCCGCTTTCTTCGTAAGACTGCCCTCATCGCTACACACGTCGTTTGTGTTCTGTGACAGGGATACGACGGATGTATGTACTTTTTGATCGAAACTGTACTAACCAGCGTGTACATGAATTTTAGGTTATCTTTTCACACTTGCAAGTAGAGTGGATTTTAAGGAGGCCAACTTGGCCAGGTGCTGTAACTGCTGTTCAAACCTGTGTTAGATCAGTGTCAGGGTCGGCCCATAATGCACTCAACACTGCTTTGTGATATTTCAACAACTCCATGATTGCGGCATTGGTATTCCTGGATTGGCACGTTACCTTCCTCCTTCCTTGCCAGGCTGAATTCCAAGCCACGGTGAAATACTTATTTCGGTCAATCAGATACCGTCCCTTAGGCCTTAAATCCCACCTCGGCAATTCAAGCGCTAGATGGTGGTATATCAATCACGGGCGCGACCGTCATACATCCACCAAGTTTGCCGCCGCTTTTCTCTAACACTATGACTCTAGTCTCGAATGATCCCATCTGGTGGCCATTCATCAACTCATATCGTATTTTCAGCTATTTCACAGGTTCGTGGAGACACAGACGGTGATGACATGACTAACCTTGTCCACGGTCGCATAGTCGCCGCCTCTGTTGGGGTAATATACGATTGGGGTGAGTAAGACTGAGTGTGACAGAACCGCTGACATCCTTATCGTATTCTCAGTGCTCACGTTTGGACAAGAGGTAGGTCAATTCATTAATGGTGTAGCCATCTCACTAAGAATAGATCAATAGATTGAACTCTTCTGGGTGAGCAGATTCCGACGTGGCGTAAAACTATATCTAATTCGTGGCAGAAGAAACGCTGGTCCCTGATGACCATTCTGTATCTCAGCGTATGTAGCTATGTTTAGATATGCTTAGCAAGTCGTGCTGACGCGAACACGTCCTAGATACGCTATGTTGGAATAGGATATGTCATGTATGTGTAAAAGACTAGAAGATTGATATTGTGCTCATCAGCGATCTCTCACAATCAGCCTCAAGATGCTGAGTATGTCATTCTTATATTCACTGTGTTTGTTTCTTTTGACTTGCGGCATACAGTCAATGTTCCGACAATTGCAATTACAAGCTCAGTGAGTGCTCCGCGCCGATGACTTGTATTCCCACTGAACGTCCATGTAGGGGTGAGTGAGATTTTCGATCAACCTGTTGGTTCAATTTAACGCCTGCTACAGTTGTGAGTTTGTTTTGAGCGTGCGATCTTTCCAGGCTGATAACTAATGTTGTTTTGTATTTTTCAGGCCGTATCATGTACATTACACTGGAAAGCACGAATGAGGTCGTAGATTCAATGTTGGGCGGTAAGCTATACACCTCCGTGATATATTGACTTGACCAAAACATCACGCAAGTCATCTTGATCACTCGGGTGAATGCCATGTATCAGCGATCCAAAAAGATGCTGGCATTTCTTGTTGTCATCTTTCTGGTCATCAGAACTGCCAACGCAGTGATGGCCGCAATGTCCATGATGCATATTTCCATGGGTAAGCTCCAATTATGGACGAAAGACTTGGCTGCATCACGCTCATTGACAAATACCAGACGAAATGGTTCTCTCCGGCACCTATGGATGCAAGATTGACTACGCGGAAAATACCATACTTCTATATGCCATCACCTGGATACTCTCCATTGCATTGGAGCTCCTTCTGTTGGGTCTCACCCTTAGGATTGCTGTAAAGCGCTTGCGTGAACTGCGACGATTCTCAACAAGAGGTATTGCTGGGGACTGTTTCACGGTGTTAGTAAAAACTCACCTGTGTTATTTTGCGAGGTGAGCTAATAATGTGAAGATAATTTCCTTTCCGCTGAAGTTCTGCACATGCCAGTTTTGTTGCAGTTTCTTGCTTCTACGTCGGGCTTTCTTCTCCGACGCTCTCAGGGGTATGTTGATTTGTTGTCCATCTTCACACGTGGCCATAATTCACCATCTTCATAGAGCCTCAGTTCTGTGGAAACTGAAATTTATCTTGGTGTAGCGCAAATCTTCCAGTTCGCGCAGATGTTTGTGCTGGGACCACGCCTGATCCTTAGCGTTCGAGGTCATCATGCTGAGGATCTAGCTGGCCCTGAGCCGAACACAACAACCACTCTTACCTCAATTACCTTCCTGAAGCACGCCCACTTGTCAACTAGCGGCAACGTGGAGATACTCGATGTAATTGATATACAATAAGTGGGAAGTCTGTAGGGGGAGAATTTATCTTAATTTAATGTATTCTAAGTCTCGTCGTGGAACTTATCTACTGTACATGTGTAACATAGGCTTGGCCGCTTGGGCAATGTTATCGTTGTGAATGAGCAGGGCTCATAACCTGCAAGTACAGCTCAGCGACAGGCGGAGTCAACTAATATATTGGGTATACCTGCAGCAAGTACAGCTACATATAATGTTAGTTACACAGGTGACATGTACGAGTGTATACTACCACGGATGCACAAGTGGTGTAGCCAGACTGGTCGATCTCGGAGTGGCGTGGCAGGGCGAAGCGAGGAATTTGAAATTTGATAGCCTAGTGCCAGTTGTGCCGGAGGTAGTTCGGATCATATAGCACAAGTTATGCGTCTGCTCTCGCTCAGACTGTACGCTATGTTAAGTTTCAACGTTTCAACCATGAGTACTTGAGTTCTGTACGACCTTTATCGCTCACTGCTCGAGATACAATTGAGAATCTCCCAACGGACTTTACGAGGGCCCTCTCAACGACACAACACCTCTCAAGGATCACAACGTCCGAAATTGTTCCAGCTCAGATGCCTCATATCATTACTTTCTGCGAGACACGTTATACTTCGAGCTGCAACAGGCTCTGGAAAGACCCTTGCTATGATTCTCCCTCTACTCCTTTCTCCCAACAAGGCACGTATCACTATCACACCTTTGAAATTGCTGACAGCGAGATCATGTACGCTAAAGATACAACATTTTCACTCACTCGAGGCATTAAATTTGTCCTTGTAAACAATAGGTTCAAGAGTTCGAGCAGTTTGTCCTAATCAATGATTAGTACTTTGGCGCGATGTACTGTTGTATTTGAGAGGATACTGTACGTTTCACGGTACAAATGAAAGAGTTTGCGACGTGCGTTGTTGACAAGTAACCCAAAGCGGCATACCGGCATCTGCCAAATCAAATTTCAAACTCCTCGCTTCGCCTGCCAAATCAGACCAATCTGACTATGTCAATAAATGCTCACCATCTCAAATTGACACATAGTAGTCAGACTGGTTACGAGTCTAATGTACGAGAACGATACTAACCTCAGCAAACGAGTGCGCAGGGAACGAAAATTGGTAGGTGCGTAGGTAAGCACGCGGGGTCAATACTGCCCTGGCCGGATATTTCTCCGATCTGCTGCTGTGCTGTTTTTCATACTTCTTTTGGCCGTTCCTTGGGCACAGAGGAAGGATCGTCGACGTTAGTACTGCATGCAAATCCAACCGTATCGAACACCCTATATGCGGTGTCGCGAAAAGAAATCGGGTATGAGTCCTTTAGCTCTCCTTGTAAGACTACCCTACATCGATTTTGTTCTATGACAGGGAGTTGCCAATGAATATGACAAATGTATGTACTTTTTGATCGAAACTGTACTAACCAGCGTGTACATGGATTAGAACAACTTTAGGTTATGGTTTTTCACTTGCAAGTAGAGCGGTCAATGTGGCTAGGTGCTGTAACTGTTGTTCAAACCTGTGTAGGATCAATGAAATTGAAACATTGTCAGGGTCGGTCCATAATGATCGATGCGCTCAACACTGATTTGTGATATTTCAAGACCTTCGTGATTGCGGCATTGGTATTCCTGTATTGGCACGTTCCCTTCCTCCTTCCTTGCCATGCTGAAATACTTACTACTTCGGTCAATCAGATATTGTCCATTAAATTTCACTTCGGCAATGCAAGCGCTGGATGGTGGTATATCAACCACGAGCGCAATCGTCATACATCCACCAAGTTTGACACCGCTTCTCACTCCCATCCTCTAACACTATGACTCTAGTCTCGAATGATCCCACCTGGTGGCCATTCATCAACTCATATCGTATTTTCAGCTATTTTACAGGTTCGTGGAGACACATACGGATGATGACGTGACTAACATTGGCCATGGTTGTACAGTCGCCGCCTCTGTTGGGGTAATATACGATTGGGGTGAGTAAGACTGAGTGTGACAGAACCGCTGACATCCTTATCGTATTCTCAGTGCTCACGTTTGGACAAGAGGTAGATCAATTCCTTACTGGTGTAGCCATCTCACTAAGAATAGATCAATAGATTGAACTCTTCTGGGTGAGCAGATTCCGACGTGGCGTAAAACTATATCTAATTCGTGGTAGAGGGGACGTCGGTCCCTGATGACCATTCTGTATCTCTGCGTATGTAGCTATGTTTAGACATGCTTAGCAAGTCGAGCTGACGCGAACACATCCTAGATACGCTATGTTGGAATAGGATATGTTATGTATGTGAAAGGCTAGAGGATTGACATTGTGCTCATCAACGATCTCTCACAATCAGCCTCAAGATGCTGAGTATGTCATCTTATATTCACTGTGTTCGCTTCTTCTGACTTGGCGGCGTACAGCTAATGTTCCGACGATTTCAATTACAAGCTCAGTGAGTGCTCCACGCCGATGACTTCTATGCCCACTGAACTTCCATGTAGGGGTGAGTGAGATTCTTGACCAACTTGTTGGTTCAATATAACAACTGCTACAGTTGTGAGTTTATTTTGAGCGTACGATCTTCCGAGGCTGATAACTGGATATTTCAGGCCGTATCATGTACATTACACTGGAAAGCACGAATGAGGTCGTAGATTCAATGTTGGGCGGTAAGCTATACACCTCCGTGATATATTGACTTGACCAAAACATCACGCAAGTCATCTTGATCACTCGGGTGAATGCCATGTATCAGCGATCCAAAAAGATGCTGGCATTTCTTGTTGTCATCTTTCTGGTCATCAGAACTGCCAACGCAGTGATGGCCGCAATGTCCATGATGCATATTTCCATGGGTAAGCTCCAATTATGGACGAAAGACTTGGCTGCATCACGCTCATTGACAAATGCCAGAGGAAGTGATTCTCTCCGGCACCTATGGATGCAAGATTGACTACGTGGGAAATACCGTACTTCTGTATATCATCACCTGGATACTCTCCATTGCATTGGAGCTCCTTCTGTTGGGTCTCACACTCTGGATTGCTGTAAAGCACTTGCGTGAACTGCGACAATACTCAACAAGAGGTGTTATTGGGGACTGTTACACGGTGTTAGTGAAAACTCACCTGTGTTATTTTGCGAGGTGAGCTCATAATGTGAAAATAGTTTCCTTTCCACTGAAGTTCTGCACATGCTAGTTTTGTTGCAGTTTCTTGTTTCTACGTCGGGTTTTCTTCTCCGACGCTCTCAGGGGTATGTCGATTTGTTGTCGATCTTCACACGTGGCCATAATTCACCATCTTCATAGAACCTAAGTTCTGTGGAAACTGAAATTTATTCTGGTGTTGCGCAAATCTTCCATTTCGCGCAGTTGTTTGTGCTGGGACCACGCCTGATTCTTAGCGTTCGAGGTCATCATGCTGAGGACCTAGCTAGCTCTGAGTTGGATACTATTACCTTCAATTACTTTCCCGAAGCGTGTCCACTTGTCGACTAGCGGCAGTGTGGAGATACTCGATGTAATTGATATACAATGAACGGCCCGGGGTAGTCTGTAGGGAGAAATTTCATCTTGATGTATTCTAAGTCTCGTCGTGGTACTTATCTACTGTACATGTGCATGTGTAACATATGCTTGGTCAACGGTGTCGCTGTTATTCAAGTTATTTGACATTACGAAGTAGACATTTGCAATTCTGTGATGAGTAATGTATTTCAAGAGCAACAATTTGTTGGGCCGCCTGAGCTGGATGTGCAATATGTATACTATGCTACGCAGTAGTACTAATGACATAAGGTAAGGATAAGAAGTAGTGGTAAGCGCGTAATTAATATAAAAGGGGCGGCAATGGTAAGTATACATTTAAACAACCGATAATATACCTCTTCAACACATACATAGGTATTTGGGACCAGTCATCCTGCAATGATAGTGACTTTCCCG
Organism: Suillus discolor; assembly: GCF_016758755.1. Taxonomy (NCBI): domain Eukaryota; kingdom Fungi; phylum Basidiomycota; class Agaricomycetes; order Boletales; family Suillaceae; genus Suillus; species Suillus discolor. Next base: position 58,380 of record NW_024541355.1, read on the forward strand.
ATACACTCAGGAAGAGCGTGGTCGTAGACTAAGCCCACCCGTGACGACTCCGCGGACCTGCGCGGACAGTTGTTTGATGTGAAGAGCCCGGACCACATCATCCAGGAGGGCTCTGAAAGGTGATGTAGAATGGTCACCTCCAGACGACCGCTGCGGCAGCTCCCTTGCAACGGAGGTGTGATACTGTGCCATAATCCGGAAGATATGTTCGCGGGACTCATCGAAGTATTTGTCTTGACTCAACGTGATGCAAGTATGTTTGGCGATGGAGTTCAGTTGAGCCTGAAACGTCGACGAATTTTCGGACCACCATCTGTCGATAGTATGAGTAGTAGCACTGGGCTGCTGCTCCTCGAAGTGAGTGACGACGAGTACGATGGGCACTTTTCTTCCATTCAATTCGCCCTGGATCTTGTTGTGAATGTCGAGCACCGCTTGCACACGAAAGTTTCTGCTTGGCACGCAGAGCAGTATCAAGTCAATACTGCCCTGGCCGGATATTTCTCCGATCTGCCGTTTTTCATACTTCTTTGGCCGTTCCTTGGGCACAGAGGAAGGACCGTTACTGCATGTAAACCCAACAGTATCAAACACTTTATAGGCGGTGTCGCGAAAAGAAATCGTGTAATCCTTCAACTCTCCCGTGCAGCGCCCGGCGTCGATCGATGTGCCCGCGACACTTTTCCTAGATAAGAGATTGACAAGGGAGCTTTTCCCAGAACCAACGGCCCCGGCAATGACGACAGTACACTGGACTCATCAGTTAGTGACACATGCCGTCTGAAACTAAGAGTATAAGATACCTTTCTGATTGGCGGATCGGCGAGGACAGGTGAGTCGTTGCTATCTGACATCGAGGTGGTTGACAATAGCTGCGCCACGGTGGACGTGTTGCCAGTTCGTGAAGATGTGCCTTCATGTGCATCAGCTGGTTGCGACACCTGCGTGTAACGCCACACACGTCGATGTGATTAGTATTTGAGAAGTAGTTGTAATTGACAGAACTCACTGAGCGGGTTGAGTATGACGATGGAGAAGGGGAGACGGAAGGGGAGTTGCCGTCTCCTTGAGGGTGTAGATAACTGACTACATCTACAATTGGTTCTTGGATGTGGCTTGGTATCTCCGTATCCAGCTTGTGCAAGGTGACAGAAGGGGTTGTCTGCGACGTCTGCGTGTAAAGCCACACATGTCGTATTTGATTAGTATTTGAGAAATATTTGTAATCGACAGGACTCACTAAGCAGGTTGAGTATGACGACGCAGAAGGGGTGTTGGTAGGAGAGTTGCCGTCACCTCGGGGATGTAAATGACCGACTACATTTTTAATTGGTTCTTGGATATGGCTTGGTATCTCCGTATCTAGGTGCAAGACGATAGTGGGGATATCTCTATTTGATGCCCTTGTCATTGACTGCTGGATGGGAGCTTCAATACGTAGCTCCTCTTCGATAAAAACCACGGCATTTTGACTTGATGGCCTTCCGCCAACTTGAACTGAAGTACACTCGCAGATAAACTGTTTGCGCTCCTTAGAAAGATGGTCGTGGGAAGGAAAGGGCATCGACTTCTTCGCGTGATGAGCCCCGACAATAGCTAGATTACTATAGACATGGGTGTACCATGGAAGCTTTTCTGTGAAGACCTTTCCAGCAATTAGTGAACTCCTCGTTGAGACGGCAATAGTCGAGAAGCGCTTACATTTAGCATTACGCAACCAAGAGAATAAATGTCGCTGGGTACATTCGGTATTGATACCGGGGGCTCATTGTCGACCGCCGAATCCTTTCCGGTAGGTTCGCTTGTCGCCTCTTCTACCACCAACAGTTCTGGTGCAGCAAATCGCACTGCCCCTGGTCGTGCTACGGAGAGTGAGAGGCAACTACCAGCCATGCCGCCGAGCACATTCGATAGCCCGAAGTCGATTAACAATGCTCTTCCACTTTCATCAAGGATGACATTAGTCTGCCAGGAGAGGGTGCTTAATGTTGTCTGTCTTGTATAAGAGATACGCTTCTTACAGTTGTGAGGTCGCCATGGACAATCTTTTGAGAATGTACTGTAGAAAGCTGGTCATATACAACAGGATGAATGACAGAAATCATAACGAACGATATGCCAAGCCAATAGCAACATCCTTGATCTGCGAGATATTCGAACAGGTTGTGTGGTGGAACAAAGAAACACGCACCAGAGTCAATTTTTTCCTGCAAGGGATGTTTCCTTCGTGATCCTGGAGATAGTGTGCAAGTGTCCCGCCTCCCATCCAGGGAGAGACCATAGCGAAGCCTTCTTCTGTAAATCCCTCCGCAATACCGAGCAAAGGGACAATATTATCATGTCTTGCTGCCATCCATAGTTTCATCTCACGACGTGCACGCTACAGTTAGACGTTATCAACAACGTTTCGTGTAAGAAATGAAAGTAAAGGTAAACCTTCTTGGAAGCATGTATTAGGACCTTGACAGCCACCTGCGAGATGTGAATACCAAAGGTAGTGTTGATAATGAATAAACCTACCAAAGCTTCTAGCGCCCCTGGCCGCTGCATTATGCACTGGAAAACCTGTCCATAGCCCCCCACAGCTGTCGGAAATTCCTTCACTTTGATGAGCTGTTCTCTCGGAATGACGGGACACTCGATAGTAGATGCAGAAGCCATCAAGTGCTACGACAAGCTACGGCAAGCAGAGAGCGTAGTCCAAGTCCCGATATCAGAATTTGATGAACATCAAAGGAGCCAGGATATATATAAATGAGGTGAAGACCGTGAGGCGCCACTTGCTGTAGTAAGATGGACTTTGAGACAATCCACCGTCACCACCATGATGCATCGTTGTTGATTAGCGGTCATATCGCCAGACAATGCAAGACAAGCTGAAGCTATTTGGTTAATTTCAGGGCATGCTACATACCTCATGCATTTCATGTACTCAGCCATAATCTAGTAGCCTGACAAACAAACTTGAATTCATAACACGGGGATAACTACCTACATGGGCCTGTACCGGCTACCATACTTCTGCCGTCATAAGCACCACAAGAGTCAGCGGTAGTAAGACGTTCGCAAACGTTACAAGATTTCCCTAGCTGAACGTTCCGCCCGTGTCCCATCACGGTATCAGTCTGCCACCAACTTGAAGGGTCCAGAAGTCCATTTGCCTCAAGGTTTTGAAGGGGTTTGGGCTGCGATTCGGTGTAGAAAAGACACTCGCCCGGAGTGGCTTGCGCCTGCTAGAAGGGCCAAATATGAAAAGAACTTGGTGCTGCCTTCCGCATACACTAGGATCAAGATCGTGGCTGGTCCAGCATTCCTGTACCCAAAAAAAAGGAAGCAAATTTTACCTGTTACGGATTACTCGCCGGGAATTACCGGCACGTAACTTGAACCTTGCCGGCTGAACAGTGAAAACCCAAGTTGTTGGCGGAGCCTCCTACCTCAGAAAAAACTCGAGATGTTGCCTACCTTTGTCCAATTGTATGTGCAGCTATAGTACTAGTCATACCCGTCGCCTCGTGAGCTAACTAAATGGCTCAACGCAATTGACTTCTTCAGTTCTCGAAGCCGTGCTCACCATCATGGATTGTGACGCCATCCAACTACCCGGCAAACAACTTGAACGCCTACGGGTTCTCTGATGTCAGTCACTGTGATCCGGGCGTCACCTGCATAGTGCAGACTCAGCATGTCCAGTGGCTTCGAACCAGAACCCCCATATCGCACAATTGAAATGTAACGGCCGTGCTTGAGTTACTCTCATTGCAATTTGCCTCCCACGGTCAGTGGGGATAGGGTCCGATCGTCTGACTGACACGCAGTCGTACCTGTTGGGTTTGTCACTCAAAGACACATACTGTCTGCACGGACCCTGTCAATACACATGCTTAGGTGAATCTCTCTGCAGGCAAGAGTCCAGGAAACCCTGCAACTGCAAGGCGGAGAACTGGGGCCCAACTTGCATCCGGCAGATATGGAAGGCACTGCTGGCTCTCCATGCACAGGATGGGCTAATGTCTTATTCCTGGTCGAACGCCATGACCAAAAAGTAGGGTCAGTCTTTTGTAATCTGTTCGGTCAGCGAACTAGGGCCAAAGAGCCCGAGACATTTAGTGAATTTTGTTTTGTCATGCTCTAGCCTCTGTCGTCTTCATATTCAATGAACTCTGATTATTGGCAGTTTTTATCAGTCAATCCAAGCATGGATTTTGCGACCCACAAACCCTTGATTCAAGTTAAACTTGGACTCGGTCACAACCAATGCGGTAATTCTGGCAGCCCTTCAAGTTTTTATTGAATCCCGCATTTCTATTTTAGAGTGGAGTCTTTTGCAGGATATATGACTGGACACTTTCTCGTCATAAGGTTTCTTCCGTTAACCCCCTTTATTTTCGTTCTAGGCTAACTTAATGTTGACAGCATATACAATATAGTAATACGAAGTGAATGTAATGGAGAACAGTAAGCGGCCCTGTTTGTATTGAACTCAATGTACTGCAATCACTAAAATCCACATCAGGATATAAGCTAATATATGCTTTTATGGATTATGCATGACCTCATGTATCAGATAAGACGAGATAGCTGCCCTCCTTTTATTGGTCGACCAAGGGAGACTGTATTACGGTGTGTACGGGAACTGTCACATTCTAAATTTTTCATTTGAGTTGAATGGATGACCTGACACCAAAAGCGTAGTTAGCACCTGAGACGCTGTAAGTATCAATCAAGGCGCCTTGAAACCATGCCATACCAATAAGCGACCTTGCTCTTGACGCACGTTCAATAATGACGCCCGAGAAGTACCCTGACAACACACCCTAGCCTCGCTGAAACTTTGTATACGCATGCACACACCCAGCTATCAGCAGGCCAATCACCGCACTACGTGACGCTGGACTTCTCGTTGCCGACACTACACATGTGCGCAAGCCTCCGGATTAGCTTCCATTTTCACCCCTTGAACACATCTCTGTTGTTCAAAGAATATTACGTCTCAGCGCGAAGTGCGTACGAATAAGAGGTACGGCGCAAAGCAGCTTTGATTCGATTTTGAAGGAAATGCCCTCAGTGAGATGCTATGGATATTGTGTTAATACTGACATACCATACGTGTTCATTGTCTTGCTTTGCATCTTAATCCAACAAGTCAGATGTCATTAGCCTCTCACGGAAAACGGACCTCTCAAATACAACCACGCGCTCAAGAAATTTGTCAATCAAGTCGATGTCTGCGGTACCTGCAACGTCACTAAGGTGCATCTTTTAAATCATTAAGACCGCTGGTTCTAAAACAACCACTCGAAAAATTATTCATTTCCATTTTGAGCTAGAATGGGGTATGTTCCTGGACATTTGAGTAGAAATATCAAAATCATGTTCAAGTCTGAACGCCGTTCGACGAGATGAGGGGAACACGGTCCCTAGTTCTTCAGCCAGAAACCCCTAGGTTGAAGGACGGGACGAGGAATGGTGACCGCAAAATTGATATTAGTTTGTTAGGGCCTGTCCATGTATTCCACGGCTGACGAACGAGGAACCAGCCCCTGCGGGATTAACAAAGGTAGCCGTTTCAGACGCATACCACATATAAACGGTCAAATCATCTTTAAGGACTGACACATGTAAAAGCCCCAGCAGGGCCGGGGATTCCCCATGCTGGGACACAGGGGCCCGGACATTGGAGACTGTTGTCCTACATATATGGTACAAGGACAGAATTTTGATTCCAAAAAAGTACCTACGGTAAGCGTTACACGGCATGCCGCAGGATCACATCCATATATACTGCCGCCACTAAAAAATAGCACGGTCCGAGAACCACGCTGTCAGCGCTCAGCGCTTGAGGCGGGTTTGCGATGACATCATCCCGACGATTAGTATGAACTCAAGCTCCACAAAGACAAGGAGTGTAAACACAAGTACTGTTAATTAAATTTCGTAAGCAAAAATCGCACCGAGCACAGAGCCTGAAGAGAAAATTCTCAGGAGAGTAGATGATATGAAGATGGTGTACATAGTGCAGTGGAATAGCAGTAGAGCTAAAAGTAGCCCTGCCTAGATGACACAAGAACTGGCTGATGTACCCGCTGTGGATAATGCGATGCGGTAGTCGATGGTCCAAGGACGCAGGTGCTCAGATTTCTAGCGATATCCTCGTCAACAGCTTGATCAAGTGTCCCCCTGGTGTAGATCTACGGTGAGGGCGCCCGCTCGTGGAGTGATTTCAATTTGATCTCACACCTCTTTTTTTATTGTAGATAGCTGATGCTATACGAAGCCATGAGGGCCGGGTTGTGCGATGATCGGTCCGAGAGCAATTGGCTGTTCGTATCACGTACATCTGAATCCGTGTCGCTCGGGATGAAGGTCGACTATGTGTACGAGTACGACACATAAGTAGGCTTTAGAAGCTGCAAGACAAGTGCCTGTTGCAGGGACGCTGGCACTCGGACTGATATATCCCCTTCTTCTCGCGCTCGCAGGTACAAATACCACTGAAGGGGGCCACCCTGGGGACCTTACCGGTGACTCTGACAGCGTGTTGCCGCTGTCAATTTCATTGGCGCTCAACGACTGTTTTTAATGACATCATCACGAGGTTTCGCGGGAGTGGGTGTCGAGAAAGGGTGAGTTGATATGAGTTGATATGGGTACATGCAAAAAGTGCTTAATTGGATAGAGATAGCCCTGGGTAGATGATACCATTGGAAAGTAACGATATGATAGGTTTAGGAGTGACTAAGATAAAATTTGAAGTCGTAGGTGAAAATCAGGAACATCGGAGTTTTAAAATTTCTTGCCACGTGGGTGTATATGTTCTTCAAGGATTGTCAAGCAACTGCCTTCTCCGGTGAACATGTCATCTTCATTGGGTTTACATATTGTAGACCCAAAAATTTTAAGTGATCAAGTAGGAGATGCGTGAGTTCTCAATCATTCTGCTACTAGGGGAAGGCTAATAACTGATAATAATCAGTCCTTCAATCATACCACCCATGTCTCTCACAGCTCCACCTTCTCGACATAAACCTGCAATGTCATCTATCTCTCAAGATAATCTTTATTCTAATCTCGCAACTTTCACTTTCGGTGAAGCTCGCTCAACTTCATCAGGCGACGAGTCATCAGACGCAATCAGCCCACTCACTCCAATAACACGCCCAGGCGCTGATAGGACCCCTCGTCCATCCGTTTCAACTTTTAGCAGTCATCCTTCACAGGGTCTAGGACGCACAGTTTCAAGTACCTTTCCATCATCTTTACGCTCTTCAAGATCATACAGAACAGAACACACAGATGAAGAAAGCAGTGAAGATCCCTCATCGCCCGATCTCTACCCGAGACGCGGCTTCCAAAGAGGTCGTTTGATCTCAGACAACGTCAGCCAGCACACATTCGGTCATCAAGCAGTACGCGGCTCAACCGCCTCAATCACTTCCTCCCGCTCAAGCTCACGTCTAAGTCTCCGCTCAGACCTCCAGTTTAGCAGTGACGAGGAAGTAGAGATCGCTTCATACGACGGAGGCTCCTCACCTGTCACTTTCGCCCGTGACCTCGATAACATCGACGAGAATGAGAATAGCCCTGTCTTCCATCCTCGTCCCCTCTTCGCGGAGCGCCGTCGTGGCAGCCTCCCAATGGCAATCCCAGGCGCCATGTCAGATGCAGTCAGCAATCGCAGCCGCGAAGACAGCATCCTTACCATCCGTCGTCCATCTCGCAGCCTCGACGACGATCTCATGCCTTCCCACAGCGAAGAAGATCCAGCTGCTGTCGCGCCACGCAGCGAACCCCTCACCCGCGCTGATTTTCGTTCACTCGAGGCCCAGGCGCAACAGCAGCAGTCAGAACCAGATACATGGGAATCCGGCTGGGATCTGTCCTATGTTCTCTCGAGAAAGAGTGAAGGAAGCATTCATTCCGTCCGATCGACCGCTCAGCTCTCCTTTCTCGCTCCTGCACGGAACAGCACCAGCACAGGCGAACCCTCCTCTCGTCTCTCCAACATGTGGGGCAACAGCGGACGCCGTACCAGCACCGGCACACTTCAAACCACCAATAGCGGTGAAGATACCTTTGCTAAGCACATCGGCATGTACGACACTCAAAACCAGTGGGCTTTTTGCAAGGAAAAAGCAGATGCCCAGAGCGTCCCCACCATGCGCCGTCCGAATGCCCAGGCAGGCGCCTTAGTAATTATGGACAAGGCAAAACATACCATGCATCCCGGCACGCAAGAAATATGGAGGAGCGGGAACGTCGGTCGATTTCGAGTTGACAGACTCGTCTTCAAACGTATGTCCTTTTTACATCCTCGTCTTATATACTGAGATCCTGCTACCAGCATCCACAGCAGACCCTGCCAAAGCCGCCCAACAACGCATCAACATCCGGCATATCCCCGATCCCTTCCTCAAGGGTCCAAAGACAGGCGGTCCGAGCACCGTCATCCACAAACATTCTCGCGCAACTGCATTCTCCATATTTCGCTCTTATTCGCTTTTTACGTCTAAACGCGCTGGGCCTGGATCTCGCAATATCCATATGCATACAAGTGGGGGAATCATGCTCGCGCCGAAGAAAGTGCAAGAACAATATACGAGTACGAAAACGACAAGTAAACTCATTACGCATGGGTTACTCGAGGATAGATCTCGCAAAGCCATCGGCAACGGAAGCAGTGATAAGTCACGTCGTGGTGTTCTTCTTGAAAAGGAAAAACGGCGGGAGAAGGACAAAGAAGACGCAAAGAAAGCAAAGGGGAAAGCCAAGGAAAAGAAGAAAGAATCGAAGAAGAATAATGACCGTGACCGCACGAGTAATCCGACAGAGAGTACGGAGTCGAGCGCAACGACGAGTAGTACGGGGAGCATCAGCGCTTCTCCTGTGATATCTGCCTCCGTGCGAGCTACGACGTCCAAGATCATGTTTGCGCCTTCGATCGTGCCCCCTAGGTCCCCTATAAAGACACAGTCTACGAGCGGGCCGTCATCACCAGATACCTCATCAACATTCGATCACTCCTCCAAGAAACTCCTGCAGTCTGAATCCTCGACAAGCGTAGCGACCTCGCACATCCGCGGCCATCGGGACAGCATCGACTCTGACGAACACCTTCCCACACGTACGCCGCACGCCGAAGCCTTCGGCACCCTCGACCCCAACGACATCGAGCATCTCCGGCGTGCCCAAAAGCCCACCGACGGCAGCAGCAGCTTCGCGAACCGCATATTCCGACGCTTCCGAGGTGCAGCTAACCGAGTAGACAACATCACTCAACCAGTTGCGACACCCCAAAGCGCGTATAGTCCTCCATGGATTGTCACCGCTGGCAGAGACCAGAATGAGGAACATGTACGTGTGCTCACGGATCTGAATAATTCGTTTAGGGATGTTGGGTTGTTGCATACGCAACCGAGTCATAAGACGGGGAAGAGTACGGGAACGGGATCGGGATCGGCGAAGAAGAAAGCGGTTACACATGATATTTTTGATTATGTCCCAGAGGACTCGCTTTATATGCTTCTGCCGCTTTGGGCAGGGGAGACAGATCCGGGTGTGGGAGGTGGCATTGGAGGTGGGAGCATCATGACGGGGAGTAGCGTGGTGGGGATTGGCAGCATCAGCGAAGGTAGTACCGCCTCCACCTCCACGGCTGCATCGGCCGCTACGACAGCCACAAGCGCCACACTCGTCACAATCCCCGAAGACCGCCAATTCCTCCTCGTTTGGTACGTCCCCTTCGAAGACAAGAACAAAAATTCTTCCTCCTCTAATTCCAACTCCAACTCCGCGTCCGCGTCCGCATCCGCCAACAAGAAAAAAGTGAAACAAATGCATTCAACGAGCGACACTAACGTCGAATCCAACCAAAAGAATGTTTATTTGAGAAATTTTCGGGTCAATGCGCGGTTGGTAGGGTATGATGAACTGAGGGGGACGGGGATTAGGGTGCCTAGTGATGGGTTGGCGATTGCGGGGCCTACTTTGGATGTTGGGGGTCCTGTTGGGGTGCGGAATCGGGAGGAATCAGAATCACAGCTGGGACTAGGTCAGACACAACTCGGACCACAGTCGGAGACGTCGACAGCACTAGGACTGGGAATCGAAACTGTCATCTGCATGTGCAGCTCGCGCGACAACGGGTTTCATTTCCAACCCGAAGGACTCTGCAAGCTTGGGTTGTGTCTCCAAGAAGAGGTGGCGCTGCCTGCTGCTAATAACCCTCGGGCTGTTTATCTGGAGATTCCGACGTCGGAGATGAGGCATTTGTTGACGCCGGTTGGGAGGGCTGCTGTTGAGATGGTTTGGTTGGGGTGTTTGGCTATAACCAGTTTTGGGCCGTATTGAGGTGGGAGTGTATTTTTTCCTTGTATCTTTCTGTTATCCGCGTGTCCCAGGGGCTGGATTTATTTATATTCCCCTCCATCTGCATTTCCCTTTTCCATTCCATCTGAATCCTTATATCCTTGTCTCAAGTATCGTTCTGATTTCTTTATCCTTGATCATCCCCCCAACTGTCTCCATATACAATCTCACCGCATCATCATACCATGATTTCCCTAGATTTTTAGGTGTATACTATCACACAGATACTATGGCTATGGCTAAGCATTCATTCATCCAGTTTTGCTTCTTGCTTCTGAGCTAGTGCATACTTATATTGCTATTTTTCGTGTTCGCCTACTTACATAGAGCGGCTCTACGACGGTACTGGAGGTTGTCTACGGGGCTGTTATGGTGCTGGAGATCGTCTGCAATACCGCCTTTTTGAAGATCATAGATGATACTTTTGATGATATATTTAATCACTTTGTATACCTACTTACTTGGTTGTTTTTTTGCAATTGTATGCATGGAATGGATTGAGGTTGATTGTATGTGATGGATGTCGTTAATCGTGGGAGATTTGTACTGCGAGTCCTTTCTTTTGAGTTATACCAAAGTTATACTTTAAATTTAGTACTAATTCCTGGACTACTGAGGCTGCTGGTCGCGCTCAACTATCGCCTTTTTCATCCCATGCGGCATCCTAAACGCCTAGCGTCTCCCAATTGTGCTGTCTGTTAGAGCGACAGAACTTGATCGGTGAGGAAACCTTTTGATTTAAGCAAGACAACGAAGGTCACTCGTAATCGCCAAAGTCGTCTATGATGCTAATAATGATACAAATGCAGAATGCAAACAAGTGTCTAAACTCTATGGTGAGTGCTCCTATTAAATAAGAATATTCTGATGAACCACTCTGGTACGCCAGATCTTCGTCGTTCGACCTCTAAATTCGACCGAATTCCCATTCCTCCAGCAGGCAGCACATCTTCGTTTGAAGGTCGCATTGTCTAAACTCCCAGCTGATCTCAAAACGTTGGTGGCGGAGGTGGCGGATACAGTCCCACACCCAGTTCTGGGAGTTCCAGCGGGGATCGTGACGCGTGATCGGCACGCTTGCGAGGTGACTCTCGAACAAAGCCAGTTTATGGGCGGCTACTCTTCCAATGGTAAAGCTTCCGCGCCAGTCATTGGGGTTTACGTGTGGCTGGTTGCGCCTGAACTCCATGGTGTAGGTATCTGTGTTTCCTAGGATGTGGTACGTGTTCCCGATACCAGGACCCGTTGGGATATAGATAACCCAGTGAAGGGGATAAGGCCGAAGGTACTCTTTCTGGCCTCGCCAAAACTGGACGACTTCGACGTTGTAATACGTAGCTGGGGCAGACATATTCGAAGATAACTGTGGGACTCGGTCAGTTCTGTTCGCCGAGTTTCGTATTCTGTGTACTCACCAAAAGGGCAGAGGAAGGAGAGGTGAGGAATGGGTGAGTTGAAGTTTTGAGCTCATCGATGACCTGGATTTATATCCAAGCATTTGTGGAGTTTGGTTTCGGGGACAACGAAGTGTGGATATGACATCGAACACGACATGTTCACCATCTCCCGAAGAGAGTATGTTGTGCTTTGGTGAACCACAGATCGTCCTCCCAGATTGAGTGATTCACAATGACTCCGCCACATTCAAAACTACAGGTGGATGCTTACTACGCTAGGTCATTGTTACCAATCATCCTGTGATGGAAGACATCAAAGGTTGACGTGATTTATTGTACCACACGCAATTGTTCTATGCTTTTGGAAACAGACTTCGTGCAGTGGCTCGTTTGAGCCCTTTGTAATGGCATTCTTATGTTTGGTGAATCAATCACTCGAATTAAGGGATCGAACCACCCAGACTTTCATTTGAACAGTCAAGGTGTAGGAGCTCACAACATCAGCTGTGGGTACGAGAATCACTTGAGAAAACTATATGATATTTTATGCCGACACGATAGAGCATAAGTTCGGTACTCTAAATGTTTAAAAGATCGGGGAATGAGTCTCAAACTAAGTGCCATATGTGAACGAATACGGTAAGCAAGGCAGAGTGGTGTTTTATCTGTTCATTGGTGTACCCCATTGGCGAGAGACTGAATGAGATATTTTTGAGAGCTGCATATACAGCCTATATGCCTCATCCAAGTCTGATGATACACCCTACGGCTCGAACATGGTTTCAGGGTTAATGTCAAGGTGGTAGAGAAATACGAATCGCCTAGGATTGTCAGGGGGACGGAGCGTGACTGCAGCTATATGGAGCTTAATGGCCTCCCTCGTCCAGGTCAGATGGGGCGGCACATTTCGCGAATCCAGTTGGAAGGCTAGTGGCAAGGTCGTCGAGACATGAATCAGAGAGAATGGCCAGGAGGACGCAGTGCGAGTGCTGCCCGGTAGAACTCGATTGCCTCATCCAAGTGAGACAGCGCCCTGTTGTCACAAAGGCTGATGGAAAGGTTGTTCATATAATTGGATCGAAGAGCATGGTGAGGTGGACAGAATATGGGTGTAGCTCTGTGGAGCTCGATGGCATCTTCCAGTTCAGACAGGGTTCCGTGCTGCTGAAATCGGCCACGAAGACTGGTGGCAAGGTTGTTGATATACTCCAATTGGGGAATATGGCCAGGGAGACATAGTGCTAGGGTGGCAGCATGGAGTGTGATGGCCTCATCCAGGTCAGACGGAGAGCCCCGCCGCCTCCATCTGTCATAAAGGCTGATGGTAAGTTTGTTGAGAGTCGTGGATCGACCAGGATGATCAGGGGAACGGAGTGGAAGTACAACTCTGTAACGCTCGATGGCCTCATCCAGGTCAGACAGGACACCCTGTTGCTCGAGTCTGGCTTGAAGACTGATGGCCAGATTGTTCAGATACATTGACTGATCAGAAGGGCCAGAAAGACCCTCCTGCAAGATCGCTGAGTCGACATCGCTTGACATCATTTGCCATGCTTTGTACTGAAGATTATAAAGTTCAATAGATACAGCAAAGAACATCGAAGCAGGATTGAGCAGCGCGAAGTTATCTAGATGAGATCGCAGGAACACAAGCTCAATGTCGAACGTCTGGCTAATGAGTACAGAACTGAGGATAATCGGAGCGCTACGCACAGAATAGCGAATACAGCAGCTGTCGTGTCTGGATACAGTTATGCTCTGTAGAGTGGCGCGGCCCGTACGCTGGCATCAGGAATATCAAAGAGGAAGGGAGGAACAATGGTGACATCCATCGTCATATCTGCACCAAGGAGACGCAGGCCGAAAATCAGCTCGACATTGCGGGTCTTCACCCTCACCAACTCGTTGATATCGGATGTTCATTCAGCCTTGAAGAATCTGCACATTTCTTCAATTGATGGGAGGACAAATGTCGTAACGTGCTTGTTTTATTTGTCTGGGTGTTGGCGCTCAGCGGGTCCGTTCACTGGCAAGTATTCAAAGTTTTTGTGTGTATGTCCAATGAAATGGAGTGCAAAGGGCCCTGCGAGGTTGGTTGCATATATAGTCGGATAGTCCTTGGCATGATGCATGAAAGTCCGCGCGCGAGTAGTACTCTGCCTTAGTCAGCTGCACGTGAGTTTTTTTTCCATTTCTGTCCATTGTGCCTGGCAGGTCAGACTGCCACATGCGCATAGCCGTTACGCTGAAATCTGGAAAACTTACCTTTCATGTACGTACAGTACTAAGTATGGGAACTCAGGTAAACCAGCGTGCTCACAGCAGGCTGTTTAAATTTGTCTCCTTGGAAGGCAAAGTACTGACAAATGTTTTTAGCTTGTTCACTGTACGTCTGACTTCAGAGTCAAGTGGCATCGCGTCACTACAGCCCAAGCCTGAAAGCTTGAAGCTTGAATTTCCAGATCCATTGCTGTCGACTCGGATCGCTGCAGGTCAAATTGAGATAATGCGGCCATTAATCCTGGTCTACCGTCGCGTCTTGCTAGCAGCGTTTCGCTCATGTTGAAGGAATGCAAATTACTATTTCTTCATCGTCGGCGGCCTCCTTCGCCCGACTCACACACGGGCGACACGCAAGTGCCCATCTCCAACTGGCAATACGAAGGGATGGGACGTCATCCTTTCACGCGTCATTTCTGTCTGTCAGAGCGACAGAAATTGAATGGCTCTTGAGTCTTTGTTCAGTCAGGACAATGAAGGGCACTCACGATCACCCAAGATGTCTATGATGCTAATGATGATTCACATGGCAATTGCAAATATCTTGAATTTATGGCGAGTGCTCCCAATGGCTCTGAATAAGAACATTAAATACTTGATCAGCCATTCGGGCACGCTAGATCTCCACCTCTAGATTCGACCGAAATCCCAGTCCTCCAACAGGCAGCACATCTTTGTTTGAAGGTCGCATTGTCTAAGCTCCCAGCTGATCTCAAAACGTTGATGGCGGAGGCGGCGAAGACAGTCCCACACCCAGTTCTGGCTGTTCCATCGGGGGTCGTTATACATGATCGGAACGTTCGCGAGGTTCCATTCGAAAAGGGCCAGCTTACTTGCAGCCACTCTTCCCATGGTGTGGCTTCCGCGCCAGTCATCAGGGTTGACATGTGGCTGGTTACGCCTGAACTCCACGGTGTAGGTCTCTGTGTCTCCCAGGAGGTGGTACGTGTTTCCGACACCAGGATCGGTTGGGACGTAGATGACCCAGTGAAGGGGATGGGGCCGAAGGTACTCTATCTCGCCCCGCCAAAACTGGATAACTTCGACGTTATAGTATGTTTCTTCGGCAGACATTAAGATATGGCTCTGGGACTGGGTCAGTTGCAGTCAGCTGAGTTTCTTATTCCATGTTCTTACCGAGAGAGCAGACGACAGAAATAACAAGCGGGTGGGTTCAAGGTTCAAGCCTATCGACTACCTGTATTTATATTCAAGCTGTTGTGGATTTTTGTCTCGGGAATGTCCTCTAAAAGTGTGGATACAACATCGAACGCGACATGACCACTGTTATTCGAACAGAGTACAGTATGCGGTGCGAGTGGATCACTGATTTCCTTCCCCGACGAGCCACATCTAACCCACAATAGCCGACTCAAAGTTCGAAAGCAGAGGCTAGGCCGCAAGTTCATGCCCTCCTTTAACTCGACTCATCGCATGATGGACTAGATCAAAAATTAATATGATGCATCTATGATTCATAATATCGTAAGCAACTGTTCTAGGCTTCTAGGCTTTTGAGATTATGGACGTGGACCCCGATGGATATTTCTGGCTCGTTGGAGTTCGTGACATTTTTTGTCTTGCGAATGTGGAGATCGGTTAAACCACCCAGACCGTGTTAGTCCAGTGGAGAGTTACGATGCAGAAGAGTCCGTTGTCCTAGCGTTGTCTTTGACTTGCAAGAAAAATACTTGGTATATACAACATACACAAGGATTCTATACACAAATGCGTGCTAAACTCAAACGCGAACATTGAATGCAGACGAGGTTATTAACCAGTCTTTTTTGATGCAATCATGGAATATGCAGCCTTACAAGGGTTCTACACCCATTAATACTATATGGTCCGAAGGCAAGATCTACCTGAACAGTCGGTAGTGTACATGGTATACATGAAGTGATGTGAAGGGATCAGTTCGCCCCGCAGATAGATAGTTCTCTCATTTCCTGTAAGACCGCCTCGACCTGACCATCACCAATGAGCAAAGGGCGTACACGTAACAGCTGATCATACCTGCGCATCCAGCTGACCTGCAGCATAATCATCTCGCACATTGTCAGGAAAATACCTGATCATAGCATAAGCCAGATCCCTATCCATCATTTCCCAACCCCCAAACTCACCTCTGTACAGCGCTCATCTTCTCATATCCTTCCTCGGCAAACTTACATTGCATGCGAATCATAGCCTCAAAACTGGGATCAAAATATGGTATGCGCAGATCCAAGAGCTGCGGGAGCTCTGAGATGAGCTGATCGTTCATAAGCTCGAAAACCTCTTTCGCATCGTCGTGTTCTTGTTGTGCTTTTGGAAGCTTTGTAGGGTCTTCACTTGGTTTCTCGATTACCTTTCGTAGTTTGCTACGTGCTGCGTCGAAGTCCAGGAGCTGAAAAACTGTTCAGTCGAATCACTCGGGGCCCCCGATCAATAGCAGGAAGCATCACCTTTTTGTTACGTTTGGTGATATGCTCATTCACGACGGGGAAGTAAGCGTTCATCTTCCCGAGGGGTTCCATGATGGTCGTACGATAGGGACCTTCCTGTAGAAGATATTAAATAAATGGAATCAACAGAAGCAAGTATCACTTACAAGTTCCCTCTGAATGCCCCCATCAAGCTCCTCCACTGCGCTCTTGAAAGCGTGACTTGCCATAGCACCATCTGATGAGCGATCTGCAGCGCCGTAGAAGGTCTCGATGGTCTCAGCCAACCGCGCCTGTGTGGTTGTCATCGCTGTGGCACTATTTCAGCATATTACATGATACAGCGAGGCCAGATGGCTTACAGCGCATGGCATCCTGATATTGTTTAGCATCCTTCTGCAATGCCTGACACTCCTTCTCGAAGCTGGTGCAAGTCAAATGACAAGGAGGAGACGGACTGTTGATGCACATACGCTCTGTACTTGGATTCTTCATCTGCAAACTCACGGTCTATCGTGCGTTCGATCTGTCCGGTCTTTTGTAAGACCTGAGCGGTTGAAACGAGTCATGAGTAGCTCCGCGTAGGATGGAAGATATGTTCCTACCGTGGTACCCGCCCTATTCAGCGACTTCTTGAACCTAGTGGATATCAGATCTCGATAAGCTACATCAAAGTAGGAAACAGACCCTGTCCAGCTCATGGTACTTAGTGATATCACCCAAAAGAAGTTGTCGTTGAAATGACAAGTGTTGATCAAGGACACTCACTAAGCCCGGCTAGGCCCAGGCACCACTTCATAATGGCTTACGTAAATCACACATTTGATTTTGCAAAGAAAATGACATGTAGCATAGAGAACATAAGATCGCTGCAGGACATGAAGAGATAAACTCGAGAAAAACATCAAACCTTACAAATGCCAAACTTTCACCTTATTTCGCGATGCGTTCCTCCAAGGGCCTCGATGACAATGGCTGTCGACGGCCACCGGCACCACCCCTTCCTCTCCCAACGTCACCTTTACCGCGCCCCCTGCCGCGGTTGATGTTTCCACGTCCTCCCGAAACCTAGAAAGCTGTTAGCTCCCGAATTCAGGCCCTACTCAGAAAACCTACTGAAATCCGTCCTAGAAGATCACCACGCTCTTCACGGCGAGCGGGACGCTCCTCCATACTGTATCCCGAATCTGAGGGACGCCGGACATCCGCGGTGTTGGTGTAGTCCGGTCTGTGACTGCCCTCATTCCGTCCACGCCTATCAAATGTATCTCTCTCAGTGTGCGGCCTGATTTGACGGGAGGGCGAGGGTGACCGTAGTCGATCGTGAATTGAGCTGCGCAGTTCTGGTGAGGTAGAACGACCCCTTCGCCACTCCGTTTCTGTATCAGGGGAGTGACGGGCGAGTCCACGAGAATTCCGATAGTCTCGTTCTGGTACATAATGATCACCTCGTGGTCGACGGCGATCACGATTATCATATTCATTATCGTGCTCCGCTAACCTCTTTCTGCCACTGTTCATCGGTGACATTGGACGGGGAGGAATGGAAAGCCCGTAAGCTGCGGTTTCATTCTGTTCGAGGTGCCGATGATGAGATGACGTTGCAGATGCGGGAGGGGGAGAATAATGGTCTGGATAACGAGGAGCCCGTCGCTGGCGCTGACTACGAGACTCGCCGCTGGTACCGTTACTGCGGGTGAAACCCGAGGGTTCTGGGGATCTAGTTCGTCTACTAATCTGAGAATTCTGTCTAGAGCGTTGGTTGGGATCGTGACGAGAGGCAGATTCCGATGGCTCAGAATGAGGGGATATGGCATCTGGAGTCCATTCCTGACGGACTACAGAGGCATCCATGATCCAGGGACCTGGGCTGTTACGGATTGGTACGAGCCCTGTCACAGACCCTGATGTACCTGCTGAACCATCTCGAGCATCGGAGCGCAAAGATGCACTTGGTGCTTGACCGACAACAAGTTCGATAGAAGTTTGAGGGACACCGTTCGCTTGAGAAGCCGAAATTTTGGCTTGACCAGACGGCGGATTGTCGTTTGAAACGTGAACCATGGCATTCGTAGTAGATCGCGCAGATGTTCCTTCCTCAAGGAGACTGCTAGTCCGTTCTTGATTATGCGACTCCTCGACCACCACTTCTTCTGTTTTTATCGTCTTGATAGGAAGCGAGTCGTCAGGTCGCTTCACGCTCCGATCTCCAGTAGCACTCTCCTCGACGCGGTGCCTGTTCTTCTTGATGTGTCGCAAATTTGCCTCTCTCTGAGCTGGTGAGAAATTCGCCTGTTGACCGACAGTCCATTCAGTCCATTCATTGCCATCGCTAGCGAGGATGGTACGTGACTTGGGAGTGCTGGGCAATGCAATCTTTTTGGAAGTCGGAGGTGGCCCATTTGGCAGGGGAGAGATGGATAAATCCAGAGAGAATTCAGAAGCCAGTTGAGTCGAAAACAAAGGTGCATCTGTGATCACCTGTCTCCCAATGTCAGTGGAAGCCGATACAAACGAGGGTGTCTTATAGGAGGCTGAGACAGTTGATGATGATGATGATGCGGGGGTCGACATTAACGATGAAGGGGGACCGTCCGAATTTGGCGGTGCACCAAGCATGCCCGAAGTTCCCTGAAAACGAGGGGTCTTCTTTGTTCGCGAGGCAGCTTTTTTTGGCGTAATATCTTGTTGACCCGGTAATGGCACAGTATGGTCGAGCGGCGATGCTAATTCGTCGACTTCCACCTCCACATTCATATCTTTCAAGCCATCACCATCAATCGTAGAGACCGCCAGGTGTTCGGCACGCTCAGCGCGGATGCGAGCAGCATTTTCCGAAGTGGCCTGCTGTTTGTTCGCAAGCACTTGAGCGCGAAGCCTATTAAATTCAGCCTGCACATCAGGCTGGGTGTTCTGCGACTGTGCCTCTGGGTGTTGTGACCGCTGAGCGAGGAGGTCTCCGCGCCCCATTTTTTGTTCTTCATCAGCCGATTTCGCAGTCTCTTCGGCCTGGATTCTCCGCCTCTGCGCATCCTCTTCGACTTGCTGACGTTCTGCTTCGTCGGCCTGCAAACGTTTCTGCTTCATATGCTGGAGCGCATCGAAAGATTGACGAGTCCAAGCGATTTGTTTCTTCAGATTCTCGGTCAACCTGAGTCGGGAGGACAAAGCCTTTTTATAGTCATCGACCGCTTTAATCTCTTCTTCAGTCATACCATCCTCCTTCTCGACAGGAGGCTCGATATCAGCAGAAAGCTGAAGTAGTGCTGCGTTGTTTTGAGCCAGAGTTTTTTCTCTCTCGGCACGCTCTCTCTCTGCCTCCCACTGTGTCTTCTCAGCCTTTACTTCTTGAAGAAGTTTCATCGCTTCATCGATCTCTTCCTGGGTAGCCGTCCGTCTCAACTCGTCCTCGAACCTTCGCTGATCGTCTCGCGCACGGCGTTGAGCATCCCGAGCGCATCTCCTCTCCTCTCGGAGTCGCGATTCCTCCTCTAGCGCCACGAGTCTCTCCTCTCTGGTGCCTAACTCCTCCAGCTTCTTCTGCAACGTTTTCATCTGAGCTTCGTATTCAGCATCCCTCGTCAACATGCGTTCCTCGAACGCCCTTCGGCGTTCATCGAAGTCTATGCGCTCTGCCTCAAATACTTGGTTCGCATCAAGCTGCAGTTTGACAGCGTCGTCGGCGACGGATTTAAGATTCTTGATGACTTCAACCAATGACTCAATGCGGGTGTTACGCGAGGCTATATTTGAAGATCGTGAACTCGTCAAAGTAAGGGCGTTACCATCATCAGCTGGTGATATTTCTCGATCTAGGGAGCCCTTGGAATTGCAAGTGTTGTGAGGATACGGGTGTCGAAGAACAATGGCACCAAGCTCCTCCGCATTCGTTTCATTGCGAGGGCCGGCAGCTAACTCGGGTACATTCGAAGGCGGTACAGATGGGGATGGGGTCCTGATAAGCGATGTAGGAAGGGCAAGGGATAAAGTTTTGCTCTTTTCTAGAAGCCTGGCACATAAAGTGGACAATGAGTCTTGAGCAATTTGCTCTTGAGATGCTTCAGGCTGCACGACGTCTGGAACTTGGTTTGAGCTAGTCCCAGTCATTTTAGAATTCGGAGAAAGAGGTGCTGATAGCGTCGACGAGGGTGGACTCAGAGTCGCGTGAGGAAAGAATCCTACGGAAGAATTTGGTTGAGGCGACCCAGACGCAACGGACGACGACAAAATGTCACGATTGGGTTGTTCAGTGGTTGGAGTTACAAGAGATGAGCCTGGGTAGACGAGTTCAGGCGTTAATGCCTCTCTGACTTTGTTGACGTTAGCATTGGTAGGGGCTTGCATTTGCGACACGTTTGACTCGGAAGTAGTCGGGAGAACCTCAATCGGAGGAATTAAATGAGGGTTTGCGGGAACGTAACGGTTGCGATTTATTCGTGGTGCAGGGGGTAGTTCACGTGTTAGATGAAGATTTTGGGATTTTGCTGACGAGTTGAGTTGTGAAGGACCCATTTGGATCCGCTCAGCTAGCTTTCGCGAATTTGGAAATGAGGCACGGGTGGGCACTGGAGGTGGAAGATGCAACGTTGCTGGTGAAGGTGAACGAAAGGACATTTGACCCGGATCAGGCTCAGAAATGCGACTGAGTAAATTGGGCGGTTTTCCGATGGTACCGAATTGGATATCTGTAAAACTAGGTGGTGGTTGGTGAACAGGGGCTGGCATACGGGCCCCATTGCCAGCCTGCACTGACTCAGATGCAAAGTCGGGACTTAAAAGGTGAGAAGGAGAGCCGAACATCGACTCGGACATGATGTTGTTGTAGAATTGATAATGATCAGTTGATACGATTATATATGCCTGTGCGGAGTACAAATATAACAATGGTAAGAACTCGAGGAGATGAACTGGGCGTACTGATATGAAAATAATTGCAATCGTATCGTTCGTAGACAAAAGCCGTTAACAGGTTGAACGTTGAAAGCTGTCGAAACAATTCAAGCTGGTCAAAGAAAAGTATTCAGTCTAAATGGTTATAAGACAAAGAGCATATACCGCGCGTGCCTTCGGCAAAACCCGTAACAACCCGAAATAGCATGTCATTCGAGAAGTCGTACTGCCATGGCTTCAAGTTGGGAGGGTGCTAAGGCTCTATCTTGCTACCCACGACTTGATTCCTGCAGATACATGCGAGTCTGGGCTGCTTGCCGTGCAGATGCATAAAGCTTGAAGTTTGTTATTAAAGTGGACATGGCCCAATTTCGACGATGTTAAATCCCGAAGCATCTTTACCCTTTCAACTTCGATCTTCTATCTCATACCCATCAAGTAGCCGCGATGGGTACTCCACGAGTTCAATGACGTATAGAGCTGATAGTCTGGTCGGGCCGTACAGACATTTCAGAATCATGTGTCTCCGAGCATAGCGCATCGAAAGTGAAACACAGGCCGGGCACCTTTGAGAACCACTTCCGATTCGATGAACTTCATCCTAATCATCAGATATTGTTTCCTGCAAGAACGTTTCGGCGACTCAAGCTCAAAGCGCATCACTATATGTATCCACACACTAGCTATAGAGATGCTGTATCTCTGTCCTTCTGCAGCTGTGGTAGACGCGACCTCGACCTTTCCGTGAACTCCAACAGACCCCTCACATTCCCAACCAATCACCACTTCTGTCAAAGCTAGTCATAACGATCGGACTGTTCCCGACTTCCCTATAACCTTGCGTAACTTAGTATGGGCGCAACAAATAGCTTAGAAAGCTCGGGGGGGGGGGGGGGGGATTTTCGATCCAAGGCTGGTCATTGGTCCGACTCAAGTCTGTGGGCTCTTGAGTGCCGTACTATTCGGTTGCCTTGCTTTCCAGTCCTACGTGTATTTCACAAGATTCAAAAGTGATCACTTCGTCCTCAAAGTAACTGTGAGTTAGTCAACTGTATAATTCATTGGGGATTTTAATGATCGTTTCATTCGGTTAGGTATCTGCTGTTACGTGCGCTTCATGTTTGATTTGGTTCCTTCATTGTTTAAATATCGATGTGTTTTATAGCTTGCTTCAGCTGGGTCACTTCGTCTGCATAATATCAACATTATGGACAATGACTGTCAACAGTTATTGTGATCCCTCTCAACTCATGGCGCTTCACGTAGCAGTAAACCTGGCTATTTCATTGAGTGGATTCACGGCATTCATTGTGCAGGCAAGTGATTTCTGACTTGGTATTTTCATTACTTGTGTTTACGGGTAATATCAGTCGTTTTACGTATTTCGACTTTGGAAGTTCACAAGAAATGTTGTAATACCCATTTTTTGCGGGGTGCTCGCCGTGGGTGCACAGATTTTGACACTCATCCTCGCAGTAACGGCGACCTCAACGACGGACCTCATGACTTTTGGAGACCTTCAATTTTTACTGATTGCGATTCTTTTCATCGTACGTGCAACCTGTGACATGGTCACCACCGCTGTCACCGCCTTCAGTTTAAGAAAAGAACGATGCCATGGTATCAAGGAGTATGACTGTTCAACACTCATTTCTCGCGTCAGCTTACATCTGTCATGCTTCATAGCACGGCGACGATGATTGACCGGTTGATTCGTTGGACAATTGGTAAGATAGGCAGCGTCTTAATCAGATAGATGTGCCTTTTAACGTCGCCTCTACACAGAAACTGGACTGATCACCAGGTATTTGATTCTTGTATGGCTTACAAAGTGTTTGCGTCAATGATTCGTCAGTTTAATGGCCATTGCATTGGCAACGTGGGTAAGAGCTTCACTATCTATATCATCTGGAGCGTTCTTTAACTAGCTTCAAGTTTCTGGTCGTGCCGCAGAGCTGTGAGCATGTTGGTACTCTGCATCCTACTGCAGCTGAAATGACGTAGATGTGTGGTTTGCAGTGTGGTTGATCTGGCCTAACGGTAATGATATGAACTACCTCAAAATTTAATATATTGACCCACGTATTGTGCAGTTGTGGGGAACTCCTTGTTAGCCTCGTCAGTCGCTAAACGGACTCGACACATAATAAAAACGATGAACTTACCGATGTGACATTCAGGTTAAATCGGCGGTTACTCCTTCGCGAAAATTGGAGGGCTCCAAGAGGTAGTGCCCGGAGTTGTGGTGGTATAGTGAGTGCCTTCTGAATTCCTGCATGGTGATTCTAATTCTGTTTCAGAACACGATTATCTTCAAAGCCGGAGCTATGCAATTACAAGTAGACCCACTGGAGAACTCCAGGAACCTCAACGTTGAAATGTTCCAAGCAGCAGGCCCAACCGACGAGGAATACGGGCAGGTTTAAAAGCCTGCAGTGGTCATACGCAGACGACAAGACTCCTTACTGACTGTTGGACGGTGTAATTCACATTAGGCATGTGTCCGTCCATAACGATGGATCCACGAGATATGCTGAGTCTGTGGGTAATGTACACTTGAAGGATATTTACAGTACACTAATATGGTTGAATGAATGTTAATGTGGATGCTCTTGGATATGCTTGCTGAGGAGCATCAGGTCACTTTGGGTAAGTTATATGGCTATACGAACCGAACGTCCCGTTTTAGCACTACTATTACACGGCAACAACTTAAACTTGAACACAACACACGTGTGCTCACTGGCTCACTGTCAACTCGAATACTTGATCAGCACAGAACTCATCCTGCTTACCGTGACATACTTGACAGAGCCCACACTATCTTTTGATACCGGGACTCGGACTGCAAGTGTGATTCAGTCACTATCATCACCGTCATCAGACGAAATTCAAGTCACCGAATGTCCTGGGGAGTGACCCCAGCAGGCCCAGAATGGGGGTTCAGCTACACTACAGGCACTTTGAAACCTGGCCCACTCACTACGAATCTTTCGATGATTTCATGGCCCGAAGCGTCTTTACCTAACTCATTCTACGTGCACCGAGGATATACAACAATGTTCAGGAAAACAATCCAGACCTCGAGCTCTGAGCATATCGCAAATGTGAAATACACAGATTGTGGATACATTGTGCTGACAAGTCAGGTTGTGAAAGATCTATCTGGATCAGTTCTATCAGATTCCACCAAGTGGGATGATGATCAAGTGATGAAATAACATTTGTAAGGCAAATGAGTATATAAGGCTGGTAGAATTGGAGATCCACGAAATTATAGGCCAACGGGTTGGTGAATAAGAGTCCTATGGACCTTATTGCACTGACTGCGCTAGGGAATTAATAATTGTCGAAGATCGGATCTTTTTGATGCACATTCAATAAAATGGTGCATGATTTTCTAGGATATAATCTGCTCAAATTGTCCCCAATACGAAAAGGGGGTTTTTCCTGATGAGCCTTCCCCCGAAATTGCCGATATTGCGCTTTAACCTTCTCACATCTCCCTTCGGAGATTTGGCATCTGTATTCCTCTCTTCAAACCGGAATCCCGTTGTAGCTGCTTGACAATTATTCAAGTTGGTGTACTTTGGAACAACGTAGACCTCCTCATAATTGGTACGGAAGTACCAGGGAACTTTGTTTATAATTATTTACTTCCGCCTGGGCCCGTCATCTTGTATTTTGCAAGATCATTTCACGAGCAATTACCGGCACCTCTAAAGCAATCATGTGAGTCCGAGTCGATCAATTGCAAGATGGCAAATATTCCGTGTATGTGGTCTGTCCCTACACACCTAATCTGGTCTGACTAGTTTCCGCAGTGATTGTTGTCAGATTCATGATGCGGCTAAGTTTATATCACACTGCAACCAAGTCAAGTCCATCAGATTCATTACTACGCAGCGAAGGCTGTGTTTCTTTTACATGAATTGCCAGTGTTTTACTGGTGCTATATCAATCCGTACTGATCTCCCATGGAGGAGCTACATTTCTCCATTTTCTTCAGCCCTGGTGGAGGCAACTTTCGGCCGTCCCTCGTGTCCCAAACTAATTAACGCTTTCGTAGTAAGCCAGACGAATCTAAATGATCACACCATTCTTATAACCTTGCAAAACTTAGTATAGGCACAATGAATAGCTTCAAACGAGCAAGCGATTTCAATGCAGAGCTAGTCATCGGACCGATCCAAGTCTGTGGAATGTTGAGCGCTGCGTTATTTGGCTGCCTTGGCTGCCAGTCCTACTTGTATTTTGTCAGATTCAGGGACGATCATCTCGCCCTGAAAGCAACTGTAAGTCCATCAACTATCCAATTCATCGTTGATTTGATTGATCGCTCCATACGATTAGGTATCTGCAGTCATGTGCGCACAATTCTTGACTTGATTCCTCCGAATACCAACACAAATTTTGCAGCTTGATTCAGCTGGGCCACTTTGTTTGTATAATATCGATGTTGTGGACAATGACTGTCAGCACCTATGGTGACCCATCTCAACTCGCGGTGCTTCCTATAGCGACAGATGTCGCCATTCCATTGAGCGGTTTCACAGTTGTCATTGTACAGGTAAGTAATTTCTAGATGTATATATTCGTTATTGAGTGTTTGCTATTAATATTAGTCATTCTACGCTTTTCGACTTTGGAAGTTGTCTAGAAATGTCTTCTTGCTCATTCTTTGCCAAATTCTCTCAGTGATTGCACAAACCTCCACATGCGTTCTCGCAGCCAGGGCAATTTCCATGACGAACATCGCAGATTTTCAACATAATCAATTGCTGCTGATTGAGCTCACTTTCATTGCACGTGCAACCTGTGACTTGATTACCACCGCTGGAATCGCCTGGGGTTTGAAAAAGAGACGATATCCTGAGATTGAAGAGTATGGCTATCTATCATTTTGCCCGAAGTTGCTGTTTCTTACGTCTACCATAGCACGGTTACGATTATCGACCAGTTATTTAAATGGACAATCGGTGAGACATTAGGAAACGCCTCCATCGGATTATTCTCCTCCTAACATCATCTCTACACAGAAACTGGTTTAGTCACTAGGTATTTGGCTTTCATTATGGCTTACAAGTTTTTTGATTGATGATGATTAGTTTGGTGGCCCTTACATTGGCAACATTGGTGAGTGCTTCGTCATCGATATTTCCTCTCAATAGAACATTCTCTAACCAGTCTCCCAAGCTTCC
The DNA here is from genome assembly GCF_016758755.1 of Suillus discolor. Lineage (NCBI taxonomy): Eukaryota > Fungi > Basidiomycota > Agaricomycetes > Boletales > Suillaceae > Suillus > Suillus discolor. The sequence goes on from NW_024541355.1 coordinate 84,942, forward strand.
AGCCCTGAAGCAGCCGAATTGTGAGTGGGCTGATACCCCATATTCTACCACGGCTGAAACGGTGCAGATTCGGGGATCGGGTTATGGTTGCTGTGGCCTAATGGTAATGATACGAAATAATTCACATTAAATATATTGACTCATATATTGTGCAGTCGTAGGGAATACCTTGTTGGCCTCGTTAGTTGTCAAACGGACAGATAATAAACCGACAACGAAACTTACCGATGTCATACAGATTGAACCGTCGGTCGCTCCTTCGGGACAGGTTCTCAACAAGTGATACTCAGAGCTGTTCATGTACTTCGGTGAGCACCATGCATTTAAATAGTTGCGTAAATTAGAATTCTGTATCAGAGCACGATTGTGTTCAACACCGGGGCTACGCAATCACAAGCTGACCCACCAGAAAAGGAATTTCAAGGACCGATATTTACAAGTGTGAGCACTCAACCAGTCAGCAACAATTGCAGGTTTATTAACGAGCATGTATTTAACAGACAAACGAAACTATTTATATGTGCTGACTTTGGGGTAAATTGCAGACGAGATGATGTGTCCTTGACATTCTGTAGGTTGTTATTAGACTTGTATGTATGTATCAAGGTCCGTCAGTGACGATATCAAATTCAGGATGACAATGTACCAGGCGTCCTGTGAGCTTGCTACTACGCAATCCCAAGCAGAGCCGTTGGAAAAATTTAAGAGTTGGAGGCATAGCAAGTTTCTGAGCCTGCAGTGGTTCATGATAGTATGCGAGCATAGCTCTAAAAGATACTAAAGGACACTCGTGTGTTTGCCCGGCATTTCGCAGAGCTGATTAAGTGAGATGTGCAGGATGCTCGGGTACACTGGGCGACCTCATACAATCACCATCGTGACCCTCAAGTTAGCTTTGGACCAATCCTAGATGACGGTAAATGACTGTCTTTGGATTTAAATATGTATAAACTCATGTGACGATATCTAACAACCTTTTTGTGTATCATGTGCATTAACGCAATGACGCACGGCACAGCACAGCGCGAGGGGGCGTATACAAAAAACTAGTTTGCGTTTAATTCAATGGACTCAGGAATAAGCGAGTCAAGGGCCTGTGCCAACGCTGTTGCAGTAAGTACTATAGTGTAAAAGCAGAATGATACATAGTTGCATAAAAACACTTGAGAATGAATCATCCGCTTGCTTCCATCTCAGCGAGAGCTACTTCATTGAGCGCCTCTGCCTCCGCCATGATTTTCTCCTCCAGTACAGCAACCCTGGATTCTGCATCCCGACGCTCGCGGTCAAGCTCTGCGTACCGCTCCTGCAGCAGACGCTCTCTTCGTGATAGAGTATCCACCTCCTCTTTCAGCGACTCTAATCTCCGTGGTCCAGCTGCCGCCTCATTGATGCTGAGTCGAGCGAAGCTCTCATAGTCCACTTTTGTTCGCACGAGCTCATTGAAAGCTTCAGTAACACGTTTGGAAAGAGCTTTTGAACGTGCTTGATATCCACCAAGGGTGATGTCAAGCTTCTTCTCAGCCTTGGCAGCTTTGCTGGCCTCTTTTGACATCTCTCCACGATTCTCCTCGAGCAGTGCGGTATAACCGGCTATTCTAGCCTCCGCGGATAGGCTACTGGGTTCTACCCATGTTCTCGAGGCGGCATCGAAAGCAAGCTGCTGACGGATGCTTGCCCAACACGCACTCTCATCAATCTCTTCGCTGCTTGACAGCGTTGCCAGTCCCTCCTTCACTTGGGTTTCGTTGGCATCAGGGAAGCCAATTGAGGAAGCAAGTTCAAGATGAATCTGAGCCTTAGCAGCAGCGAGGTCATCATCTGGCGGTATCTGATAAGTCGATGGCGTGCCACCAGCAATATTCGTGCCAGGGAGAGGATGCACTATCGAGTCGTGCAGTAGGAGATCCGCAATCTCCGAATTTAGAAGTTTTCTGACCTCCGCCATGTCGTCATCTTCTTCCCCAATGTTCAAGTCTCTCATCAGCTGCTCCACGTCGACCCGTGCAGGACGAGGCAGGCCACGGGCAACAACCTGTGTTCGTCTTGCTAAGGCTTTTCTCTCCTCCTCTTCACGTATCCGCTTTAAGCGTGCATCCCTTTCAGCAGCATCTTCCTCTGACAGCGGACCAGCGGTACCATCCTCTTCATCTTCATCTTCCGGAACCAAAAGCTCGAAGTTGTTCTCGGGCTTTGGAAGACTCATGAATCCGGCCTTCAAAGCACGCTTGGCGGAGTCGGTACGCAACCGGAGGTCGCGTGGTGTCTCGCCCACTGGCATACCCGTAGCGGGATTGATGCTGAGGGTATCACGCATAGGCGTCCGCAGTGGGGTTGCGCCCCACGATGCACCATCTCGCGGCGTCGCAGAAACGTCACCTGGACCGCCATGCATAGGAGTTGCGAGAGGATTTGGGGTAAAAGCAACTTGATGCCGAGGAGTTGCGCTCTCGAAACCAGTTCCTCCCCCCGGCCCAACATGAAGGGGGGTGTTCTCATCTCCCAACAAAGGTGTCTGGGCCATGGTCATGTTCCGTAAATTGCGTGCTTCCAACATGACATTGTCCTCTATGATATAGCTCAGTCGCTGCGATGGAAGTGAGTACTAAAAAAAGCTCACGTTGGGGTGCAGTACGAGGTGTTCGTGCCATCCTTGCGCCCTCCAGGCCCTCATAGTCACTCAAGAGCTTCGCAGTTGCCTCGCTTCCGCCACCGACCAATGCCTTGGCATTCTCCCCTGTCTGCCCGATCTTGACGATGTCTTCTAGCTCCGCCTCACCAACCTGCGCGTTCGGCAACACAAGCTTCCGTCGCCGGCCAATGCTCTCTGCCTCTTTCAACTTCTGTATCTGTGCATCACGAGCAGCAATGAATTTTGTTTGGTGGCCATCGTTTTCACCCTTAGCCTCTGCTGCCCGACGTTGTCGCTTCCTTCGTTCAGCCTCTTCTTCGTCAGGTTTGCGTTTGTTTTCTAGACGGCGGAGTGATTGGCCGACTGGCGCAGAGGTAATGCGTGCCTGTTCTTCCGACGTGTCGTAGAAGCCCGCTGCCGGCTTCTTTTCAAAGGGAATGTCAGCATTGTAGTCCATACCCTTATTTTTCGTTTTATGTCGCATACTAAAGCATATCACATGAGGAGGGTCATAGCGCAAAGTAAATAGATTGACGCACATGATTCCAGCAGCCTTCAGCTCACGCTTCTTCTGTAAGACTGCAAGTCGTCTTGCTTCTTCGAGCTGGCGTTCACGAGCCTTTCGCTTAGCTTTCTTGCCCTGTGTATTTGCGAGACGAGCACGGGCTTCGGATAACATTTCCTTCTCTGTATGCAGAGTCAGTAAAAACCCGCCTCCTGGAAAGAAGGAAACCTGCCATCTTCGTCCATGTCAATAGGATCAGGACGTGCAGGCTTAGTTTCAGGGTCGGGGTCAATCTCTCCTGGTCGCAGGCGCCTGATGTCGTCTGCACTCGGTGCTGACTCTCCCCCTGGTCCCGCCAGTCCTAGCTCCTCGTTTTCCTTCGCCTCTGCCTCATCCAACAACTTCTGATATCGCTCAAGACATTGTGTAGCAGTACGACCCACTGCGGGGGCTATTGTCCGCCATTGCGTGGGCATAATTTTTGCGAGGTGCATCAACTTTTCATCCTCGGTCTAAGTAGTACATTGCAGGTTTCAGTACCAAAACAGGGGTCTGCGACACATACCTTTGACCATTCCGTCTTCTTGATAGACGGATCTAGCCACTCATACCACCGCGCTTTACATTGTTTGGGGGTCTTGCGGACCAGCAACGACGATATACGCGCCCTGGTGATGCTCAGTACTAGAGCAGGGCAGCTAATTATGAATGGACAACTCACCATTGATTCTTCCCATACTTCGCTATCGCAGCCTTGAGAACTTCGTCCTCCGTGTTCTGGATGAGTGTGTCAGATTCGGATTCCGGTGATACTCAGACCGAGGTTGCAATATACCTTCCAAACACCTGGTTCATTTACAATTAATACGCGTCAAAAAGCATGGATAAATTCACTTGCCTCCTTTGATGATAATTCGAACCATGGCTGGTGGTGGACAGGATTCAACAAGTACTACCGTAGAAGTGTTCGCAATGAAGTGCAATTCCTCTTGCAGTAGCTTAGTAAGCTTCACAACTCGGAGGCGGTTTTGAATTCATTATTTGTTCTCGAATCTCGACGTTGAGTGCAATCAAACGATAACGACAGCACAGTGGTCAGGCGATGTCGATGAGCAGTGAGAAAATTCAGACCACATCATGCATACTTCTTCTGACCCTTGAACTGAATAGATACAAGTATGGAAAAGATCAAACTACTACTGAGCACGACGACACCTGCCAAGTTCCAACCTAGTAACCCGTAGCAATCAAATGGACCGTCCAGACCAAGGGTCTTCGAGCAACTCCTTTGCTACAGTCCTTTTCTCTGGGATATACTGCAGCATTTAACTCAAGCAACAGCTTCGTACCTTCACCTTCCAGTCTCTCTACAGAATCTGCCAAGGTGACGTCTTGTGCGATGAGGCTTGGGCATCCTGGCACACCATTAGCAGATATGGCAATGTTTTTCATTACAACTTGCCATCAGATTCAAAAAAAGGGCCATAAGTAACACCTTGGGTGGATAGTCGACAAATCCAATGAGCTGACCAAGATGCGCAGCCCTGTACCTTCAGGATCAATTCCATCGCGTGGTCTTTATCTTTGATTAGGTTCCATGTCTGCGACCCAGCGATGTCAGTTCCATACCGCTGATTTCCAACCTCAACGTCAAACCCAAATTCCAGATATCACGTTGTATGTCCAAGGCGCGCCAAGTGCAACTTCTGGGGCATGGTGTCCGTCGAGCTATAATGGGTGTTGTCCAAGAGGGTACGAAGCATCCCTGAACTCCGAAATCTGTAAACGCTGGTTTTTCAGGCTTGTTTTCAAGGGTTCAAAATCATCTCTAACAAGACACATAGTACGGTCGACGAGAACCTTCTGGATCGAAGGCTATCTGCTTCATCGCTGCCGACCGTCCGATATCGATATGGATGTCAGCGATGAAACACAGACAGACTCCCGAGCCCAACCAGTATATCGTGATATCTTCGATTTGAATAAGGAATACTAACAATTAATCAGAATCGCCGGTGTAGACGACGTGACTCTCAGCATGGATATAGTTTAAGCCAGAAAAAAAAATGAGCGTCCATACAATCGGACAGATATCGTTTAGCTTAATCAAACGACGAATTTCAAGCAACTAGATGGGTTCCCGCATGGGTTCGTAGATGAGGCATTTGTGGTTTCCGTACGGGCCTTTAAGCTTTAGACAGTTAATTAGACTCGAACTAATCGACAACGGGCTTGACATCTGTAGCCGATATGAAGCAGATGCGGCATCATGGGACATGTTTATCGGTGCAGATTTTCAGCGTCACATAGCGTGTAGATTATCAAAGCCGTCTGGGAACAATATGTTTGAGAGCCCCTAGCTTGAGGACGACTGGCACATACTGACAAATATCCTTGGCAAGCCTCACTGCTTGAATTTCCACCATACCTTCGCTCTGTTAGGTTTCGCGAATCACATCTTCCCAGTTTCACAGGATAAAGTTACATTCTTCCTCGATTGAAATGTCGGGAGGCAGCATTTTGGCCCCGGCGGCCCGGGGTTTGGATGATATATAAGCCTGAACTATCGAGAAGATCGACGTCCAACGAGTGTCTGCATCGGAGAGGAAGTAGAGCACCCTAGTGAGTCAGTGACAAGCCAGGAAGGACTAATGATTCGGATTCGGATGTGAGCTCTGTTAGAGGAGGTTCATCGCGTGGATCGTGCGCGGCATGTCGACGTTGATGTCAAACTGCGCACCGTGACACCGCATGGACAGGTGACCACATGGCAAAGAGTGATCAGCCTCGTCAAGGGTATGCAAACGCGCACGTATCTCAAGGCCTTGTAGTCTAGAGGTACGATACTTGCTTTGGGTGTTTCACAATTGCAAGTGGCCTGGGTTCGATTCCCAGCAAGGCCCCTCCTTTTTTCTTTTGCTCGGTTCTCAACATTAATATTGCGAGGCTAGGGACTCCGGAACATTTTTCAAGCGTGTGTGGATATTGTGGTTTAAATTTCAAAGTCTCGAAGACGCAAGCACTATACAGGCCTGTGGTCGCATGCCTTAAAGGATGTAGCTAGGAAGGTGAACATCGTGATCAATATTATGTCTAGAAGCTAGTCCAACTTGATGCTGTGGCAATGACCTTCAGGCCCTGTCGTCAGAAGAATTGCAGTACCAACGATAGGCTCCCATCATCTACTTGTTTAGAAAAGTTGGAATTGGTATCTAATGCATATCTGTCCGTCAAATTGTAATTTAGATACTACAGCTATACATTAAGTTAGGAACACTGCGGAAATCGGGGATATAGAGATGAAAACGTTGAATAACAAGGAGAACATGACTGTGCGTTGCAGGCGTCCAAAGAACATGAAGGAAGAAGACTGAAGGAATGCAATACTGATTAACCACAAATACCGTTGTCTATGACCGCCCCGCAGCGCTTGCACTTGACCCTCCGGTCAAGAAGGCAAAGGCCAATGCCCAACGGGAACCAAACGATTGCAGCCAAAATTCCTAAAGAAAGGTATGAGTCAACTGCTTGCCTGTGAGCATGTGATATTCCCTACCTAGAATGCCAAACTTGGTTTCGTTGACATGTGCCCCTTGTTGCAAACATATCATTTCTGGGTGGTCTGGGGGCAGTAGCGAGGCGATGCGCTCGCCAGTCAAGGGATTCTGATAATGGTAGACTATGGGTTGCTGCACCAGAGGCGCAGGACGAGAGTGAACAGCCATCACAGTGTGAGGAGGTATTGAAGGCAGCTGCACTTGTTGGTTCGCATTCTTGTCATTCATCAAAGGTGGTTGTTGTTCTCCAACATCTGAAATCATGGTAAACAATTGATAATCTAGGATAAAACAAATGTGATGACAGACTTGAAGTAGCCTGAGCTGCGACATAGTCGTAGGAAGGTGGGCTATCTGCAGATTCTGCACTATGCTTGATTACCTGAGGGTTCATTAACAACAGAGACAACGAATTTATATATGTTCGACAGAGACTCACCATTTTTAACTGAGGATCGATTATCATCGATAAGGTCCGCTACGTGGCTTTTGTACGAGTTCGAAAGCTGCGCACTGCGGCGCATAAGCAGGGGGGCACTGTCTGTCACGTTAAGCGACCGATCACGTCAGCCGACATAGAATTTGTTTTCCGTTGTTTGTTCTGATCGTCGCGTCCATTATTAGAAAGCGGTGTCCGATTAAAATTTCGAATTAGTCGAGACTCGGCAACGTAGTATATCCACTCGAGGGGAGGGGGCTGCATCGAGAAACATGTTATGTAAAAGTTCTTTGAAAAGCAAGTGACCTTTACCTTTATTATCTTTGGGTCATGACTCATGAATCCGGGCTTTGATTGTTGTAAGCATCTCAACTGTATAGTTTTATGAGAATTTGTTCTCACGGGTCAACGTTCAGAACCTGGGATTCTAGCTACCGTGAGAACCGGCAAATTTTTATCTGCTGCCTGTATTCCTTTGTGCTTTACAACTTCACCCAACTGCTTCGATTGAAGATGGAAAGTGCAGGACCATCGACCCACCATATCGCCTCCGATGTTACGTCGACCCATCATATCGCCCCCGATGTTACATCGGACTCGATGACCTCCAGAGACTAGTTCGCACATTTGCGCATATATTCTCAAGGAAATTCTAATACCTAATTTTGCTTCCCTTTTTCCAGTTATGCGGATTCATACGCGCATTTTGGTTCGTTGATCCGTCTGGTCGAGTTATTGTTAGTTTGACATATTCTGACAGGTATTCACGAGGAAATGCTCAAGGACACTGTCCGGACAGGATCCTATCGTTCTGCGATCATAAACAACAGTCACCTTTTCAAGGGTAAAACAGTCCTAGATGTTGGTTGCGGGACTGGTATCTTGAGTATGTTCGCTGCAAAAGCGGGTGCTTCACATGTAGTTGGTGTAAGTACCACATGCCCACTCGCTCGTATCATTTCCTGCATGCCTTTTAAAGATCGACATGTCGAATATTATCGATCAAGCTCAAAAGATCATAGAAGCCAACGGCTTCAAAGACAGTACGTCTGACTGCATGCTGCTGATACCATCTTTAGTAATAATACACTAGCAATTACCCTCGTCAAGGGAAAACTCGAGGAAGCCGAGCTTCCTATCGATAAGTTCGATATCATCATTTCAGAGTGGATGGGTTATTTCCTTCTCTACGAATCTATGTTAGACACGGTCTTACTTGCAAGAGACAAATACCTCAAGTCGGACGGATTAATATTCCCGGACACCGCAAGATTACTTTTTGCTGCCATTGAAGATCAGGACTACAAAGAGGAGAAGATCAACTGTACGTATGTTTGTGGTATACGCGCGCCTGGCTGAGAACATTATTTGTAGTTTGGGATAATGTGTATGGCTTTGACTACTCGTGTATCAAAGACATCGCGCTCCGCGAACCTTTGGTGGATACCGTTGAACTCAAAGCGGTTGTAACCGATCCCTGTGTTATCAAAGTTTGTTGCCGTCAATTCATTGATGATACTTGTCTGACTCCATTCAGGAAATCGACCTCTTGACAGCAACAAAGGAGGACCTGACTTTCACAGCACCCTTTAAACTTGTTGCTACACGCGATGACTGTGAGTGTGATCGTGTTAGGTATAATTGCACCATTCATACGCGCTACTTTAGATATCCATGCATTCCTTGCTTGGTTCGACATCGTTTTCGATTGTACACATAAGAAAGTCAAGTTTTCAACTGGTCCTCATGCGCAATACACGCACTGGAAGTACGTTTGCCATCCAACTTTCTGTTCTTCAGGTATTTACCTCTTCGAAACAGGCAAACAGTGTTCTATACTCCCTCGACAATCACTATCAAAGAAGGGCAGGAAATTACTGGCAGTCTCGATTGCGCACCGAACGCTCGGAATAACCGCGATCTTGACATTTCCATTTCGTATGCAGTCGGGGACGAGGATGAGGAGACAACAGTAGATTACAAAATGTGCGTGATTTTGTATTCTTGCCGCACCCCTTTTCTCCTCCAGTCCGATTCGTGGTGATAATGACTGTACGCTGACTGATGATAGGTCTTGATCGACAAATATTCATCGACAATGGCTTTCCACGCTTCATCGCGTTATCATATACATCTCCCATATACCGTCATTTACCTGCAATCCGACATCTGGATTGGATAACAACAGGTATTAGCTCGGATACATCGGCCTTGCAGCCCATCTCAGTTCTTGTGTTATACATCTACATCAAACTTACTGTTGTTTGTTGTCTCATTAGATTACACCATCTCACTTATCAGTTGACCATGTGCAAGCTACGCCGGTCACCAAAACAATCACCTGTCTTGATTTTGCAGATTCCGCGATAGCGTCAATAAGTATCGATTCGTTCCTCGACAAACGTGCACATCTGGATGAACTCGAACGTGTGGCCAGTTCAATTCTGGCGACGTTGTCTTCGTCCCCGCTGCGGTCATGCACAAACTAAAATTCACACTAGTAATTCACAACGTCTTGAGAGAGAGAGTTGGACTCAGGTAGATTGTGAGTCGGTGATGTACAACTGATGTTCGTGAGTATTCGTGACCAACCCGCCTACGCTCAACAATTTTGTTGCAACGTATCGCGAATCCAACCCTCCAGCTCTCTGTTGAAAGTTTCCGGTTCCTCCAATTGAACCCAGTGTCCGCCTTGAAACTCTACCATATGGAGACCTCCCGTCGCGTATTTCTTCATTTGTGGCACGGCGTAATCATACACGCATACGTGGTCTTTTCTTGCGACCGCGAAGAACGCGGGTTTCTTGATAAACTGATTTTCTTCTGGTATTTCTGTTACCGCAGCAAAATGAGATCAGATGATGCAATATCGAGTAACGAGTTGGACATCGTGTCTCACCTTCCATAATGCGGGAATTAACACCACCGAGCGTGGACCGGTACCAGTTCAGGGCACTTGTTAACCCACCTCCTCTTAGTGACTCCAACAAGCGTGAGTGGTGCTATATTTTACAGACAGTCAATTTCTGACAAGCCTGACAGAGTAATAAGAAACACCTCGTCTGTGAGATAACTGGCTCTCTTTGTTGTTTTTCCATTTTCGACGAAAGCTTGTATCTCCCCGGGTTGATTCATCAGAGTCAGCCAATTATCTGGGTCATCCGGATAAAGCACGGAAATCAAAGATTCCAGCTTTGAGTCTTATTAGTAACAAGAGATCAGAACGTTGGTCAAACACTCACGTTCTTCTCGATGATTTGAGGAGCGCTTTCTTGTTCGAAAAACTTCCAGTACCCCATAAGTGGCCGGCCAAATGTCTTGATATTCATCTCCAAAATAACATCAATGGGAGGGCAGGGGGCGTATATTTGGTATGTGACCACAACCCACGCGAAACCCAAAAACCGGTCAGAGTGTTTCATTGACAGGACGGAGATTATGGGAGCGCCCCTGATGACAGTTCTGAATTTGGCTGGTGCGCGTTCAGTTATATCTTACCAGTCATGTCCAACGGCTATGGCTTTTTGGACTTTCTCGGCATCAAGAATGTCGAGCAAGTCTTGTGCGATTGCGGTGTGCAGAAAGAAGGACATATCTGTGGGTTTAGACGTGCCGCCGTACCCGAGCATGTCAGGTGCTACTACTCCGAATCCCCTCTTGGAGAAGTAGTTGATTTGATGATACCAATCGTATGAAATCGAGGGAAAGCCATGGATAAAGAGTAGAGTGGGTTTGTCATCTACAGCTGGCAAGGATAGATAGTGATAAGTCAATCCTCTGGAGGTGACGATGTCTTTGTACTTTGAGACAAGGCTCTCGTTCATGGTGTGGTGAAAACAAGATGATTTGTTGATTGTCTTAGTAACTAGGTTGTTGAATTTTGTTCTAAAACGAAAAGTCGGCTGCGCAGCCCGCTGAGCCGGGGCGCTCAGGATCATGACTCATGTAGTGGAGAAGCTGGGCGGTATTATGCATCAAGCAACCTAACTCGTGTGAAAGCGAACGAAGACTGTATATTGGACATCGTCTCGTCATAATCTAGTTGATTGATAAAACGAACTCGTCTCTACTCTGCTACGTGAAGTAGTAGGTACAAAAGGAAGGCTGCGAAGGGAAGATGGTCAGTGGAGTAGGCAGTCACTGTCTAGCTGGCGTGTTCTGCGCTTGTCAGTGGCTATTATTGAAGTGTACCTTCTCTTCTGGCGTATATTTCTGCTTGTTCGTCAATGACGCTCAAGAGTGCGTTTCTCCTTTCGGTTGCGAGTATATGGGGCGGGTATGTGGAGATCTACACAGGTTTACGGTAGTAGTGTCTGTTGTGTATAAGCATGGCAGCGTGGGACTTACTAACAGAGGGCTTATGCCATTTATGAATCAAAGGATGTGCAGGCCGGCTTTTGTCACGTCGAACTATGTTGGCGAAAATATGACATTTGGGTCAGTACTGAGGACAGTCGAAGAGAAAGGAATGGTGCAACAAGGTTCCCATCGCGAGCGTCGGGGAGGGTGGTATGAATGATATCGAGTACCTGACTATGAGTGGCATACGTAGTATCTGCCGATGCGTACTAGTAGGGAGGAAAAGGTAGCAGGTGCGTGCGCGAGAAATGTCGAGAGGGGAGAGTGCGAATGCCAACAGGAGATAAAAATTACGCGCGACGCACCCCAGGCCTCAGACCTTAGGGGTGGATGATGCTCGCCCCTCCATTGAATATTTAGACAGAAAGAGAATTAGTAGATCTGACAGGAATCTTTGCGAACAAGAAAGATACTAAGCATTGAATGCAGTCATCATGGAAGACAAATAAAGAGCTAAATTTCATAGGTTGGAGTCCACGGAATGGTAAGTGTGAAGCTTCAACGTATCATGTTACGGAGTCGGACACAAGTGATGCCCGCAAAGATGGGGGAAACCCTTTGTACACTTGTTATTGACCGTCAGAGTCGACTTGATGGTTTCAAGTCGAATACAAATACTATTAAGGTTGCAGGCTGAGGAACTCGATAAGCCGAGCTACTTTTCGTCGAACTTGAAGGTAGTGATGACTTCAGGCCTTCAGTAGCCACTAGTAGATTCTGTGCGATCAGCCCTGTGACGATGGGTCTTCGGTGAGACAACTAATGATGATCCGTGCAGAAGGTCTGACACAAGCTGTGGTTGCCAGCTGTACGGCAGCGTAATTCACTTGCGGATTTGCCGCCGACGGAAACACTCCGAACTCCGACGATCAACAAGGTTACCTAATTGTGAAGTTCTTATTGTGCTTCGTCCTCTTTCGCAGTCCTTTTCAAGAACAATGAGGATACGGAGGACACACCGTGCCGGGACAATGATAATTTGGCTCTAAAAAGAAAAAGAATGGGTTACTCCAGCGCTTCTTCCAGGGCTTTCTTTCTTGCTAGTTATTTTATCTTTCTCTCTTCACTACTGACGACCGCCACCAGTTGGCAATCAGAGTTTTATTCGACGTCGCAGGTCGACCATCATCATCCCAGATGTCCTTCTCTTCTCGCACTCAAAGAGGAATAACGCCTCCGCCAGGTTATAACGTTCATTCTACAATACAGACTTCGAGCACGACTCTCAAACCTTACCTTCAACTCCCTCACATCCTTTCCCTAGCCTGGCTAGCATATCCAATTCTTTCACTCATCTTCGTGATATTCAGGCTCCAACTATCATCCCAATCTGCCCAAACTGCAGTAGCTAATGCAAAGGGTGACTTCTTGATCGCATGTCAAGCAGCAGAACAAGCTGCTACAGCTGCAGCCAGTGCTCCGCGGTATATGGCAATTGCCTCAAATCAGTTAATCGCAGATACTATCAATGGCACCATGAATGACGCGCGCGCAGCTCTGATTCTGTCATTGACTGTCATGGAAGCGATCATCAATTTCCTTATTGACATTTACCGCTCCACGTTTTTATGTTTCCTCGAGCTGATTGTTGGGGGTGGGCTTGCACTTCTCATTGCTGCTGTTCAAGAGGTATGAAAAGTTTGTCTTCCGATGAATTTTTGTTGACGGTGGCTTAGATCACTTCTTTCTTGCAAAGCACCATAACCACCATCGTGTCAGGTTTGCAGAATGATGCCACTTCGCTCAACTCTGCCATTACAAGCGTCGTCAACGAGCTCAACAAGGTCAATCCTTTCAGTAAAATCACTGCGCCACAATTCAACGTCTCGAGCCTGGACTCTCTGTCCAGTATCACTATCCCAACGGATTTTGAGAATGCGTTGATTCAGCTCAACAATTCACTGCCAACTGTGTCGTCGATCAAGAACTCTATTGAATCTCTGTATGTCTTACAATGAAATGAGTATCTACGTCTACTAACCCGCATTAGCGTCGATACACCTTTTGAAGCCGTAAAGTCTGATATCAACAGCACATTCCAAGGCCTTGTCTTCGATGTATCGACTCTTCCTGTCCCTGCTCAGAACACAGTTTCATTTTGCAACAATTTGGACACCTCCTCAATTGACGATCTCGGAAATGACCTCCTCACGATTACGAAGATTGGCACCATTATATTGATCCTTATTCTCTTCGCCCTGCTAGCAGGACACTGTGCCCTCGAGTGGTACAAGTGGCACTGCTTGCAGTCTCACCTCCGTCGCACTCGTGAAGCATGGGTATCTGACCCCACCACGGTGTACACCAACTCCGCTAGTGCCCCTTCTGTCACACTCACCAATCACAATCTCCTCATGCTCCAGACGGACGCGCAACATCCTTTGCTTACTCGCATAGCCAACACCCTCTCAGCTAAACTGCGTATGTCCCCTTCACAGCACACTCACCTACGATGGTTTCTGCACTACATTTTCCATGCGCCTGCACTTGCCTGCTTCTTGATCGGTTTCTTCGGTCTACTTTCCGTTCAGGTACAGCTTCTTGCTGTCGGTCCTTTGGAAGCAAAGTACACTGCACAAGCGGCTGCAAGCGTGCAGGATCTCTCCAGCACGATCTTTGCGCAGGTGAACAGTTCAATGTATAACCAGTCCTCATCATACGCTGGTAGCATCAATGCACGTGTTGAGACTGTTCAGTCCTCTGTCAACGACGGTCTGTTCGGCTGGGTCAATGGCACCACAACAACACTCAATACGACGCTGAACAACTTCTACACCGATGTTCAGAATATCGTCGCGAGTGTGTTCAATGGGACCATCTTGGAGAACACTGCGCAAGACTTCGTCCGGTGCATTATCGGCTCGAAGGTCAATGCACTCGAAGAGGCACTCACGTTCCTGAACGAGAACTTGAATGTCGATCTTCCGACTGTCAACGAGACCGTCTTGGTGCTTTCGTCGTCTGATGTTAATGAGATCACTCAGCCAATTGCAACCGCCGCGCTTGGTGGCGGGCAAAGTGACTCAAGCGGCCTGATTGGAAGGCTTGTGGCGACATACGTGGACTCTCTCAAGCAGGAACGAATCATGTTTGCCCTGTTCCTCATTCTCTGGGGCGTTGTCGTAGTCATGGGTCTCGCTATCGTTTTCTGGCATTCCTACGCGAGAAATTGGGTTGAAGCGTACAAGAAGCGTAAATGGCGCAAGGAGCAACACAACGATGATATTATAGCAGCCTTTCCTAACGCACCGTCCATCATTCACATCAGCAAGGATTCGGAAAAGGGCGAAAAGACGCCTGATATGGGTCTTCGTTCGTTTACGCCTCTTCCTGAGCCGCGTTCAGCATTCAGCCTTAATCCGTTCAGCCGGTCTGCCAATCATCCGCTGAAATCGCTTGAACCTCGGTTTGAGAAAAGCTGGGATAGTTTTTTCCACGAGGGGGGTGAGCCGAAAGTTGAGCGGCAGCAGCAGCCGTCAACACCCTCTCGCACTATCAGTAGACTGATGCGTTTGATGGCTCTTGGAAAGAGGAAGCAGAGTGTTGATGGTGGGGACAGAGAGGACTTTCCACAGGTGGAAAATGAACAACCCAGGTCGCACTGGTTCAAACCCGTGACAAACCTCTTTGCTAAGAAGACTGTTCCTGCTGAGGAATTTGTCGTCGATAGGCCGATAGGCAGGTCTTCTAGACCTCAATTGACAATTTCGATCGCGCATGCTTCCTCACTCAAGCCAGATGACCTGCCACACATTGAGCGGTCTCCAACTCGAGAAGAGCCTTCCTCTGCTTGGTCTGTCTCACCGACTCCACCTTCTCGGCCATGGACAAAGAACGTAGTTCCTGCTAAGAACCCGGTGCTTCCTTCTATATCCTTCTCACCACTGCTCCATCCAGAGCAGCGCAGGAAAGCCAGCGTGCCCACTGACGTTGAGCCATTCGACGAATATGGCTTCACTCTTCCGCAGACCAAGGAACCAAGCCCGCTTGCGATGCCGCTCCATCACGCCTTCGAGCGGGCTCCCCCACAGCATGCAACTGTTCCATTGACGCTCTATCCGTCACAAGTGCAAGCTGCGCTCCTCGCTGCCAACAAGAAGCCCGCAATGGCCCCTCCCCAGCCGGGGCTTGCGCCAGAATCCGTTGCCCCCGTAACACGGTTTCTCACGACTACTCACGTGCGGAAGTCCAGCAATACCATAAACCCGTTTGCAACTCCGTTTGACGACGACACCTACGCAGTATCTCCAACGCAGACGAAAAGGACAACAAACCCCCTTGCTGGCCTTGCATTGTAACTCTGACACAGCGCTTATCATTGGACTCGATCGGAGATGATGCTTTGCTCTGCTTTTTGTACGCTACGCACCACAGATGCCGTTAATACCTATCACTGTGCATTAATGTCATGCTCTCCTTTTCATACATCCTTAACTGTAGCATGTCATGTACTTCTGGATATCGAGGAGCACACTTCATTTCACACATGTAGCTCTATTCTACTGACTCTGCATTATTAATCGCTGGGACTCAGACTACCCTGAGTCAAATGACATCCGATGATATTAAGAACCTGCAGTGAGTGTGAATTACCACTGCGAGAGTGCGGCCTTCGTGCGTAGAAGTTTTGATATGATTGATATCACGTTCGAAGAAACTAGCTTGCCATGAGTTGGCATGTAACAGTCGTGTTGCAGCAGTGTTACAGCATATTCAGGATAAAATACATTGTCACCAGTCCTAGTCAGATCTCAGATCTGAGTCATCTGACTGGGTGCACTGCGGTACATAGGATGAGGCGCATTAAGTGAGATCTGGAAGAGGCCTCTTCAAAAGCCGAACACAGCTTTCCGGAATCCGGATCAGTTAATGGCCGGAGGGTCCTCCGTAACTGCAGTTAGTGATTGCTTCTGCATGTTATGTATGCAGTGAGGCATACTAGCTAGTAAATGGAAGTACCGAGGTGGGAGAAAGGTCGGGGAAAGGGGGAGTGCAAAATTCTTGATACTTGAACGTGAACGAGCATCTGGAAAAACGTGGTCGAGTCTTAGTAATTGTGTAGAGAATACTAGTGATGGGGTATCATAAGGTATCAACAGAAAAAACGATTCGTAACATGGTCGTGAAAGAAGAATGCGTGGTAACTGGTAAACCGCAGGGCGTCTACATACATCTACAGTGGCCGGAGGAAACAGAAAGATGAGAGGAGAAAATTCTAAAGTACAACTCAATGAGGACATTTCTAATTCAAGAGACTCAGTCAAAGGCAATTCAAATATACCCGCTTGCTCGACAAGCACGTCGTCCTAGTAGACGCAGCCAGCGTCCAAATGTCATGGGCTGTTCAGGAGACTGTCCGAGGTCGGGCTGCAGAAAGTTATTAATGAATGACTGAGAAGACAATGATGTAAATTCGCAAGCTCACATAGCTGACTAACCCATCTGCAGGACTGTGGTGGGCACGATAATGATCGTCCGCGAACATGGAAGACCCATGCTCTGAGGCGTCGTGACTGGAACAATCAGAATGTCCAGAATTGAAGGAATTCAGGCGTGGTAGCCATGACGGTTCTGTAATGTCGCTGTAATGTCTGACAGGCCTGTCAGGCGGCTATTGCACATAAGTCATCGACGGGTATCAAGTGTGGCTATGGTGCTCACGAGTTGTGTCGCAGCAGTCAGAGCCAGAATATCAGGATCTTCGCAGTTGGCCCAACTGAACTGTTGTCTCTGGAAATGTGGCATCTTGTATATGGGCAAGGGTTGGCAGGGCCTGAAATATAGGACTGAGGTGTACAAGATGCAGAGCAAGGTGGAAACCGCGGGCTGAAGGTCAATTATCCTGAGAGCCTCGAGCTTTCCTCGCGGCAGACCACGAGATAGGGGACAGCCGACATCCAAGAGCTGTGCCGATCGTTAGAGATTCATAGAAGATGGCCTCAACGTTATTTGGGAAATGCGGGTATACTCTGCAGCAGTGCTTTAGAAAAACACACAGCATTGAGTAATATAAAGCTTCACAACCTGATATTGTCGATATAAACGAACGTGGCACACAACCTAATATCTGATACTCAGCATCAGTGCACAGCGCGCTCGATTAATACTAGCTCGTCGACGATACGCTGAACCCTGGAATCGACTTTACTTAAGACGTCGATTCTCCAACTGAATAGTAATAATGATAATGAGTAAGGTCCACAGCGATCAAATAAAATAGAGCAATGCCTACCCACAGGCGTCTGAAAATCTCTTCCTTCCATACTGATCACATAATGGCTCTGCTCCTTCTGCTCACAACAAGACAGGTAACGGCATGTCGCGAGCTCTCACCCGGGTCAACAGGCAGGGTAGACAAGTACTTGACCCCGCATTTCCGCGGTGTGAGTGAGGTTTGCATGGTTACGACACCCAATCTTATGAAGGGGGTTGTTTGTTTCGGTAGAATGCATTAAATGGGAATAAAAAAATGGGACTGACAGCTGAGACTGCTATAAGTGTTGACACAGGTAGTCGGGAGCTGAGTTCGCACACAAACATCACTTCTAGTACTTGGATCGGTCAAAGAATTAGGTTCAATGACAAATGGGATGTGTAACTTGACTCTCACGTTTTGAAAAGTTGAACCTATTTCTCGTTACCCTGTCTCATTGTCAGTTAAGAAAAGAGGTATATTTTATAGGTCTTACGAGGAAGTGCAGTAGTCTGGGTCATCGAGCTTCTCCAGAATGCTTGGTCATCGGTCGGCACCTGAAAGTCTATTCACGAGGTAATGGAGCTCGTTTGAAACAATGACAAATCTCGACGCAGACTGAGGTGCCGAGGTTTCAATGAGATGAGGCAACATGAGAACGTTCAATAGCGCTGTTGATAAGTAATTCACTTGAAGCCTATGCAAAAAAAATTAAATCGCTACAGTATAGACTAAAAAAGATCACTGTACATCATTTACCAGCCATTCAGTCTTTGAGTACTATCACATAGTCCGATGCATCATAGCATTAGAAACTAAGACGTTTATCTGAAAGCCCTCTTCAAACTGGTTCACGAATTGCTGTTGGACATCTTTACCTGTGTCAGGGCGTGACATAGACCATATTGGAAGACACCAAGCGCACCTGCTATTGTTTTTTGGCACTTGTGATATCTATAGCAGTGTGTTTGGGCCGGAGTTGGGCCAAGTGCACAGATGCCTCTCATCTGTTCACCGGTTCACTGATGATCTGCGGAGGTTTCTTGACCTGAGGAATCCTGATACAATGAATTTGCACATAATGAGAGCGCGGGCCTTGAAGCTTAAAACTTGAAGTAGGATTCCTAACGAGCCCCGCCTTTTGTGTGTGCGGTACTAGTGGGGGTAATTCAACTTGATGCTCTTGGCGTAGAAAACACATCAGCTACTCGGTAAGACTTTGTTCAGAATGATGAGCTTCAATGGCCGCGCTATAATCGTGCCGGAGAAATACATCAGTTACGCAAAACCTGGCTGACACGATAGTATGTCAGAAATATCGATGAGGCTTCGCCGCGCTGCAGATCGCGAACTCATAAAAACCAAATATCAACAAGCTTTGCGATAAGATAAGATAAGATATCGATATAAATTGATCTGGATGACTCGAAATTTTGCAGGAGTGAGCAGATCTCGTCATCACTCGTCCAAACTCTGTTGAGAAATTTAACTGACTGAGGTGAGATAGAAAACCAGTACAGTGGATTTTACGCAGCACTGACATCATGCAGGCATGCTCGTCCTCCCAGGCTCGTCTGCACTCTCCTCGTCGAAGCGCCAGGCACTACTCCAGCATATCAAAACCATCAAACCGGATGTAATATCCGTTGATGCAGTCTACATTCACCTCGTCAAGTCTCCGAACCAATCGCTACAGAATGACCTAGCTAACAATGCATCGTCACAAAGACAAGCTATTGATCTGTTGCTGGACTACGGCGATGATATCAGACTTCCATCGACATCCGAAGCGCTTCACTCCGGGCACAATGTCATCTACGTTCTACCAAGAGCTGGTTCTATATCACCGTGGTCCAGCAAAGCGACTGATATCGCTGGTATATGTAACTTGTCACAACACATAGATCGTCTCGAACGCGGGATTGTGTTCGTCTTCCAGCTGGCAAACAATGAAGATCTTAGGAAGGAAGATCTGACTGTGCTGTCCCATTTGCTTCACGATCGTATGACGCAGAGCGTTCATATGTCTCTACCTCTCGAGGGCGTGGTCTTTCAACATCACTCCCCAAGCCCCCTGCGGATTGTGGAGTTGAGAGGTGAAGGGGAGGAAATCGATGCTGGTGCTGCACGCGAGAAGCTTTCGACTGCGAACAAAGCACTGGGACTCGCGCTTGCAGCAGATGAAATTGATTACTTGGTGGAAGCATTTGTATCTGGATCCTCACCAATCAACCGTAATCCCACCGACGCGGAGTTGTTCATGTTTGCTCAAGTGAACTCGGAGCATTGCAGGCACAAAATATTCAACGCATCGTGGACAGTAGACGAGACGCTTCTCGACTGGTCACTTTTCCAGATGATCAGGAATACAGAGAAAATCAGTCCGCTGGGAACAATCTCCGCGTATTCTGATAACGCAGCTGTCCTTGAAGGCGCACAAGCTCCTCGATTTGGCGTACATAGTCCTTCTACCGAACATATTTACCAAGCTTCTGTCGAGAACATGCCAATTCTCATCAAAGTCGAGACACATAACCATCCTACTGCAGTCTCTCCTTATCCAGGAGCAGCTACGGGCTCAGGAGGGGAGATTCGAGATGAAGGAGCAGTAGGCCGAGGATCGAAACCTAAGGCTGGACTAGCTGGTTTCACTGTCTCCAACCTTCTCATACCCGGCTATGAGCAACCTTGGGAGACAGATTTTGGTCGGCCCTCACACATCGCGTCAGCCCTCGACATCATGATCGAAGGCCCTTTGGGCGCGAGTGCCTTCAACAATGAGTTCGGTCGTCCAGCCCTTGCAGGCTACTTCCGTACGTTCTCTGAATCTGTCCCTGCCTCGGAGGACGGATCAACACAGGAGATCAGAGGCTATCACAAGCCAATCATGATCGCCGGTGGATACGGGAACGTCCGCCCACAGTTCGCGATGAAAATGCGGATTTCCCCAGGGGCGAAGATCATCGTCCTGGGTGGCCCAGGTATGCTCATTGGTTTAGGTGGCGGCGCAGCATCTAGTCAGGTATCTGGCGCCAGCTCTGCGGAATTGGATTTTGCATCTGTCCAGAGAGAGAATGCAGAGATGCAGAGGAGATGCCAGCAAGTTATCGACGCTTGCGTTAGCTTGGGGGAGGGTACTCCTATCCAGAGTATCCATGATGTGGGCGCCGGTGGACTGTCCAATGCACTTCCAGAGCTGGTTCACGACTCAGGACTTGGCGCGAAGTTTGAGATCAGGGACGTACTTGTCGCGGACAGCTCTATGTCTCCCATGGAGATATGGTGCAACGAAAGTCAGGAACGCTATGTCCTTGCTGTGTCGGCAGAAAAGGCCAGCGAGTTCGAGAAAATAGCCCAAAGGGAACGGTGTCCATTCTCCATCGTCGGTGTCGCGACCGAGGAAGAAGAACTCATCGTCACCGACCGCCTCCTGTCGCAAGATGTCATTCACCTCAAAATGTCGACACTTTTCGGGAAGCCTCCTCGCATGTCGCGCAAGGATACCACTCGAAAGATTGGATTTAGGAATTTTGATACTTCCCTTTCGAAATATCTTCCGAACTCCTCCACCTTGTCCAACCGCCTGTCCCTTGCAGTGGACCGCGTTCTTCGTCTTCCATCAGTAGGGTCAAAATCTTTCCTTATCACAATTGGAGATAGAACCATCACAGGCTTGGTGACTCGCGACCAAATGGTTGGACCGTGGCAGGTCCCAGTTGCTGACGTTGCGGTCACTCGATCATCATATGGCTTTGATGTCCTGAGTGGTGAAGCCATGGCAATGGGTGAACGAACACCTGTAGCTCTGCTAAATCCATCTGCGTCCGCTCGAATGGCTATCGCTGAGGCGCTCACCAACCTGGCTGCAGCTTCCGTCTCCAGCCTTTCTCGCGTCAAGCTCAGTGCAAACTGGATGTGCGCTGCTTCTAAGGAAGGCGAAGGTGCAGGGTTGTATGCTGCTGTGGCCGCTGTCGGTATGGAACTTTGTCCTGCGCTGGGCGTCGGCATCCCCGTCGGCAAGGATTCAATGTCAATGTCGATGAAGTGGAAGCAAGGAGAGGAGCAGCGTGAAGTTAGTGCACCGTTGTCTCTCATTGCCACGGCGTTCGCGCCGGTGAACAACGTCGAACGAACATGGACGCCTCAGCTGCGTACAGACCTGAAAGAACCGACTGTGCTCGTCTTCTTCGATCTTGCTCATGGCAAGACGCGCATGGGTGGATCGGCGCTTGCGCAGGTTTTCAAGGAAATTGGTTCAGAGGCGCCAGACGTCGAGAATCCTCTTACAGTTCAAACGTTCTTCGATGGGTGCCAGAAGGTCAAAAAGAATCAGCCCGACTTGATCCTTGCATATCACGATCGCTCCGACGGAGGGCTCTTCACAACTTTGGTGGAGATGTGCTTCGCTGGTCGAGTAGGGGCTGTAATCTCCCTTGACACTCTCCATAGTGCTTTCGACCCTGTGGCGACCCTATTCAATGAGGAGTTAGGAGCTGTCGTTCAAGTACGCGAGTCCCACCTGAGTAAGCTCATGAGCGAGTTTGTCGACGTCGGCTTCCCTTCCACCTCCATCCATGTCATTGGGTGCGTCAACATCGACCCTTCTGATCAAATTTTCGCCATCAATCACGAATCCAAGGTGCTATTTTCGAGCACACGTCAGGAGGTTCAACAAGCCTGGGCCGACACTTCGTACCGCATGCAATCTCTGCGTGACAACCCTATCGGAGCACGGCAGGAATTCAACCTCATCAAGGATCACACTCACAAGGGTTTATTTTATGACCTCACATTTGAGCACACACCATCCCCCTCACGAAGTCTCTCATCGCGGCCAAAGGTTGCCATCTTGCGTGAGCAAGGTGTCAACGGACATGTGGAAATGGCTTGGGCATTTACGGCGGCAGGTTTTGATGCCGTGGACGTTCACATGTCTGATATTCTCTCTGGAGCACTCTCACTTTCGCGCTTCCGCGGTCTAGCAGCTTGCGGTGGCTTTTCCTATGGAGACGTGCTTGGCGCTGGAAAGGGCTGGGCCCACTCAGTACTTTTGAACGACATAGCGAGGAAGGAGTTTACCCACTTCTTCGCAGATAAAACTACGTTCACTCTCGGCGTCTGCAATGGTTGCCAATGGCTCAGTCATTTGAGAGAGATCATTCCTGGCGCAGACCACTGGCCCGACTTCAAGCAGAACGCCTCTGAACGCTTCGAGGGTCGTGTATCCATGGTCGAAGTCACTTCTAATGAAGTGACGAAGGCCTCCGTCTTCTTGCGAGACATGGTTGGGTCAAAGCTTCCTGTTGCTGTTGCTCACGGAGAAGGAAGAGCGTCGTTTTCGGACCATACCCAGAGAGAAGCCCTGCAGAAAGCAGGCCTCGTCGCACTGCAATATGTCGATTCTGCGGGTGAACCCACAGAAGTTTATCCATTGAACCCGAATGGCAGTCCCGATGGGATTACTGGCGTGCAGACAATTGACGGCAGAATAATGGGTCTTATGCCCCATCCAGAACGCGTCGTAGCACTGGAGAGTTGTAGTTGGTATCCACCCGCGTTTGGGGACTCGTGGGATGGTTCGAGTCCGTGGTTCAGGCTTTTCCAGAGTGCTCGTGCCTGGGTAAATTAGAGAGTGAGCACAATCTCATGATATGGTTATCCTCAGATGTTCATACTTTCTCGTGCAGAGAGCACGGAAGTGCGCATACTAAAATGAAGTTATTGCCGAGAGAAAAGATCGGGTCATGATGGGAAATATGGCTGTAGTCGGTCCAGTCGTATACAAATATCTTGTATTATGCTATCATTTACGTCGATGGGACTTTATGACCACGGCGAACAATGCACTTTTGTCCTGGCATAGATATGATGACGGTCCAAGAAGGAAGTAGTACGAACGTGTGACTCAGATGTGACCAATTGTGACAGCTGCGTGGGTGACGATGTGCTGTTCACACTGAAACTGCACCAACGTTAACGTCGACGACATGACAACCAGCGTGTCGCCATTTGCTCGCAGCACCGCGTTCGACGAGCCCCGCCTCGGCGGGCGCGAGCAGACCGTAAGCCCACCTTACTTTTATCATCCCATTTCTGCTGCATAAACACAAGCAAGCGCTTCCCAGATTGAAGAAATGTACAGCGTCCCTGAGAGCTTCTTAGAAATTGAAGTTCGCAATCCTCAAACACACGGTGAGCAATACAAAATTTGCTCTGTGGGATCCTACCTCCTTACCATCGAATAACAGGTTTCGGCAGAAAGATGTATACCGACTACGAGATCGTGTGCAAGGTGAAACATACTGCTACCGCGGTTCCAGTCACCCGAGTTCTTATCCTTATGTGCTGTAGACAAACATTCCTGCATTTAAGCTGCGCCATTCTCTCGTCCGGCGCCGTTATTCCGACTTCGAGGCATTCCGCGATATTCTGGAGCGCGAATCTACTCGTGTCAACATTCCTCCACTCCCTGGCAAAGTCTTCACCAATAGATTCTCCGATGAAGTCATTGAGAGTCGAAGGGAGGGACTGGAACGATTCTTAAGCATCGTTGCTGGTCACCCACTCCTGCAGGTAAGCGACTAGATAAGAAGAACCGTACAAACAATCTGACGGCCTTCTTAGACCGGTAGTAAGGTTCTCTGCGCATTTATGCAAGATCCGGCCTGGGAGAAGTCTCAGTGGGTGTAACCCACCTATGTCATGCTTGTAATGACTCGGATTACCTCGGAAGACGACCTTAATATATGTTCTGTACCCTTCTGCCACACTCTCTTCTTGTATATTTTACGCTGTTTGTTTTATGCCCTGTCTCGCTACAGATTCGATTTTTATCTGCCGATCACTCGGCGTAGAATGTAAGGATTACATCTGATGGTGCTCGTGAACGACAACATCTAATACAGATCTACCTCAACTGTTCAGCACGCAAAGCAGAACTTCAGAAGACGAATTAACGTGAACTCACCTCAGATCCATAGAGAAACCCGTCTCAATATCCGTGAGACTAAGAATCTCAAGAGAATGTACACCGGGAGTCATTGCAAGGAAGTCCATTCTGACTGACTGGCAGGTAGATGGACGCAGCGGCCTGTAATTTCGAGAAACATCATTAAATAACAGCACGACAACTCACCCAAAATGCTACATACCCGACTCGCACGCGGTTTTGCAATGGGAGTATCCCAGGAGGCGTCATCACACTCTGTAACTCCTTGATAGTCGTCTTGCCACCCCGCGAGGCTTTCTCCTGCTCGATCTTCCGTCTACGTCTACGGTCTGGATCCGGACAGCTGATTTCGAACCTTCTGGTCCATGAGCTCTGATTGAACACGAAGATGTCAAGCGTGAACTGATCGCACGGATATAATTTCATGGATGCGGCGGAACCTGTAGGAGGTGGGAGCAAGCCAACGGAGACGATGATGGGCTCTCCACCAGTAGCTGGGGTATCTCGAGCGGGATCGAATGCGCCGCCGCCGACGGTTGGTCCAGGGGTTTGGGGTATGGCTGCCGTCATTCCGAGACCACGCTCCCTGCGGATTTCGACACTCGGCCCAGAGGCTCCTTGATGGTTACTCAGTGGCGTTTGGAAGTGAGATGTTGCTGGAGCAGTAGCCGGAGGGAATGCAGGGTACGCAGGAGTTGGCGGCGTCACGAACGTTTGAGACTCTGATGGGCCATGTGGGCCGCCATTGGGTGTAGTAACGCCTAACAGGGGAATGGTCGGAGGTGGAATGCCGAATGTAGTGGAAGGAGACTTTGAGAAACTTTGTACAGTGACAGAGGGAGGAGTGTATTGTTTGTTAGAGAGGATTGGTGAGGCGGAAGATTGGTCACGATATGGCATCGGGCGGAAGTTAGCATTCGGGTTAATAGCCCGTATAGCTGTGATATTGTTGGGAAGGGTATGTCGTTTGTTCCCAATAACAGATTGCGCTTTCGGGATCGCAGATGCCAAAGCGGCTTGCCCCGGGAAGGGAGACGCAGGCTCTGGTAACACACTACGAGCACCACTAGAAGGATCTGAGAAGTCCAGAGGTTCTTCCGGTGGTTTTGAAGAAAGATCCAGGATACAGTTCCACCGAGAGGAAAATGTATGTGTTGGGTAGGTCAGGGTAGGACCATCACCGTCCTCAGAGTCATGCTCACCACCTGCCTTCGACAAGTAGGGTTTGCCATAGATATTGATTGCTACCGCCCGCTGAAGATCTGAGTTTGCAGAGACGGTACCAGACCGCCGACCGACCAGCGAGAGATCTGAGTCTGCTAAAGGCTTGAGGAATGAAACGGCGTATAACAAATTGTACTGTTCCATAGATCCGATCAGAAGTGGGAAGGTGTGCGTCTCCACTTCAGCCTCAAAAGCACCCTCTCCCCAACCAATCAGTT
Organism: Suillus discolor; assembly: GCF_016758755.1. Classification (NCBI taxonomy): domain Eukaryota; kingdom Fungi; phylum Basidiomycota; class Agaricomycetes; order Boletales; family Suillaceae; genus Suillus; species Suillus discolor. Next base: position 111,018 of record NW_024541355.1, read on the forward strand.
TGACAGATGCACCCTCGCCACCGATTTTCACATCTACCTTTTCCACTGAGAAACCAACACCTAAGCCCGATTCTCCAGAATTCTCGACTTCAACACAGAGAACGACAGTACGTTCGTTATTCCCTGCCTCTCGTTCCTGCGCATCGCTATCATCGTCATTGAAGCCCGTCCTTGAATTCATTTCCGGAAAGAGGATGTGGGGAACAAAAACGGTTCGCATCCGCACCCGGAAGCCAGAGACTGTCTGCAGAATTTTGCGAAATGATTTCCGTAAAGTGGCATTAGGTGGACGCTTAGGGCTTGACGCAAGTGGTTGGGCAGATGAAGGTTGCACAGGTAAGAGAGAGAATAGCTCTCGACGCATGGCATTCCCCAAGCGAGTGGATGGAAGCCAGAGTGGTTCCGAGCCGGGAGTAACGTTGGATCCTAGAAAACATGTAAGTGAACCTATAACATTGGTATGGCATGAAAGACTACCAGTCAAAAGACCTTCTAGTAAATTGACTTCCTCAAGCCCGGTCTGATCATCCTCTCCGACATTATCTGTCTCCTGGTTCTGCTGCTTCGAGAATGAACTTATGCCAGAAGCAGAAAGCTTAGCAAGAATGTCGCTTTCCGACAGAAATATGACAAATGGATGGTTTGCTTGTGACAGTGAAACCGCCTTCTCTCGCAATGTAGTTGATACGGTCAAGGACAGAAGAGGATCCGAGAATGAAAGGCGAAGAAATGCTAGAAGGGTGTTTAGGACAAGTGGCAGACGTATTGCTTGCGCACACTCACACACGGTCAAGGAGAGTTCGTATACAGCCAACCAAGCCTTCTTTGTCTCTGAATACAAAAGAGAAAACTTCTCTTTAGATAAACTCGCGGGCCTGTGACCCCATATACTGGCAAGAAGAAGAGTTCCTTCGGATTGTGCGTACTTGCGATCCCTCTCCGTAGAAGATGGTGTAGGATTTGGTGTATGGGGAGGAAATAAGGAAGGATGAAGTGATGTAGGCCGAGGCTTAGCTACAGACGATGTGCGTGGTGGAGCAAGGACTCGGGCAGTCTGGGGAGTTTCAGGGAGAGTTGTAGGTGTTTGCGAGATATAAGTGGCTTCAAGCGAAACCTGCACATGGGCAAGAAAATCGAGAAGGAATGTAGGTGGATACTCGGGATCAACGTCCACAGATGGACAGGGTATTTGTGCAATCAAGAGAAGGTGTAGTTGCTCATCTGATTAGCCATTTGATGAACATCAAGACTAGCATGTGCAATGAAATCTTGTACCTTACCGAAGAACGCTTGTCTTCTTTCAATACCAGATGATTTAAGCGCGACTAACCAGTCATCAGCAGCTCCTGGCTCGGGAAACTTTATGGAGGTGTCTGGAGCTATCACCTCCAGGGTACATGACCCGAAGAGATCCTCGAAGCTGAGAATAGACATGACAATGTCACGTCCAATGGTCTAGGTAGACCTTTGCTAATACGAATTATCAATATTTGGGTCCAGATTAAAAGTGAAACCATACTAAAATGCTTTATGAAAACCGGCGAAGTGATGAGTAGGGAATACTATAAGGGAGCGACGGCGAGAGCTTTATTTCAATTGTTTGTGTCTGTAATTATAACCGATCATTCAGGGCAACACACATGTAACAATATTAATGCAATGTAACAGGTAGCTAGTCGAATGCTTTCTTGATCATGCAGTTCCCTGCGCCCGACCTATTTTCTTCTCATCGACTGCTTCTAATAACAGACCAGCTTCCAGCTCCAGCGGACTTTTTACTGCATCGATTCCTTCACTTGCACCTGAGGCAAAGTAAAACCGCGAAATGTTTTGCTCTCGCTGTATCCGAAAGCCTCGAGCGCTGGAAATCAGTAGCTTCAAAGGCTGTACGTGCAGTCCTCGCCATCTCGTCGATCTAATAGTAACTGACTTCCCCACAGAACGCCAATATGACCCACAGCGAATCCTTTCAATTCATAGATATCTTCGACCAGCACCCACCAGCCCAAAATCGTGGAGAGGGGCCTTTGAATGTCATCTCTCTAAAGTACATCTACGATCTACTATCAGCCAAATTATCAGACTCCCAAACCTATGGCCAAATCCCACTCGTAATCCTGGATGACATCACATCGCTCGAATGGCTCGGGGTTTCGCTGCTTGACCTGTCCCGGTTTGCTCGTGCTCTGAGAGCCCTCTGTGTCAAGGTAAAACAATATCAACTTCGAGCCATTACTGCTTCTACAAACCCAAATACAGATGGACGCAGTATTAGTCGTCAGACACCACATCGTCACTCCACCAGAGCCAGATGCACTTTTGCAGCACTTGCTTCAACTATGCACCTATCATATCGAGGTCAGGCCTTTAGCCAGCGGGCGAAGCGGTGCAGTGAGCGGAGAGGTGCGTTCTGTTCTGTTGCTTTTGGTGCGTCAGAAGTCATAAAACCATCAAGATATGTGTGCACCTAGGGCCTAGCATGAAAGATGCGAATGAACATGTCATATCTCGTACGTCGGCGCTGCAATATCGTTTGACGGAGTCAAGTGCTGTGTTCTTCGACAAGGGTACCAGCACAGGAGTTCTGTAAACGTTGTGGAGATGGGCGACAGAGCATGGGGATATGCGTGATTAACGAGATCGCAAAATACTTGTCGAAGCTGTGGAGACAAAGAGGCGGTGTGCGTAAGCACCTCCAAGAAGATACCAATACAGAAAGATTCACCATCAGTCGAAGAAAAGTACAGCGTACGCTTACTACATATGGTCTTTGAATAATCCTTGTGCAGCTCATCAATTCAACTATTCAGTATGTGTAGTGGGTTGAGCCAATGTCGAGCCCACCCATTTCTTTTTAGGCTCGCCAGTAGGCTGGACCACGCTACGAGCTCTTACCGCACAACCCTCATGAGAACACCTCGGGAAGATTAACGCTTCCGTCATCAGTGAATATCACCTGAGTGGCACCATCTATATTACTAATTAGTAATTATGTCAGGTACCTGATTTTGTTACTAAGTAGTAGAGTGTAGCTATATTCTATCACACCAGCGAATATACTGGCAAACCAGCAGTACCTTGGGGCTCCTCGTTGTCTTACTAAATATAGCAGTGCTGTTTTGGGCCCAATGCGTCAGCCTGCCTAATGCCGAATCCTGTTCTCGGCAATTTCCCACTGTCGTCACTCCTCTGTATTGTGCCCACCGCTTAACATCAGCTCGTCATCTACGACGATGAGCTCAATATATGGCTCTTCCTTGCGTGTTTTTCAACTGTTTTCTTCCGGACCTTTTGCTACTGGATGGCTAGTATTATTTCTTATCACTTAGAAGTGTTCTAACCTCAAGAATAACAGGCTCATTGGCAGAAAGATGTGATAACAGGGTACCAAGTGACTAACCCACAACGACCGCTCCCTCTGTGCCTTGCGCCTCATCATCCTCATCCACCACCTCATCCTCTGAGCTGTCAGTATCCCCAATTATATCTACACTTTTGGCGCCACCAGTTACCTTTCTTTTCATAGCTTTGTGTGGCTTGTAAATGGATTCGCCGTTCTTCACTCGTTCATGGTTAGTAGCTATATGATTCTCCACTTGCTCTTTGGTGAGTTGAATCCACAAGCAACACTCATTAACCAGTGCATCGAGCAGCATCACCAAGTCTTTGCGGTGGCCAATCTTGCTGGGATTTCGAACCTTCCCACACGTCCAGCCTTCAAGCGCGATGCCATGCATCTCAATGACTTTCTGCTCATAGTTGTCATAGTTCATTTTGACCTTCTTCTTTGACAGGTTGTATTTTTTCATGATGGCATCTTGGCACATGGACTGCATAAGCAAATTGTTTGATTGAAAATATATGTACTCACTGAGTCCCTCCTGGATGTTAGTGCAACACAGACTAATCAACTTGGTAGAAGGCAAACAATGTGTTACATCAGCATGAGTATCTGAACACTGAATGATAAGTATTTGTTAGCCATGGACAACATGCACTTACCAAAATCACCAGTCACCCATGACTCAAACTTGAGTGCAAAACACTTCGGGTCCAGATGTGAGATCTCCTTGATGAAGGATTGGGCTTTGGGTGTGTAGAATATTTTTGATTCATGAAAATGTTCAACATCACCATGAACAGCAATGTAGAAGCCTTTGACACCTGTTCGAGAAGTGATATTCTCCCACTAACACTCATTCTTAGGTCATATACAACCAGAAAAACTTGTGGTACATACTTCTTTTTCCATGTTGTTGAACATCACATTCACTTGTTTTTGTAGTGCTTTTGGATTTGAATGCACAATCTTGACACAATTCTCGCGTAAATTATGAACTTTGCGATGAAGTTTCTCCTTCTCAGATGCTGAAAGGCAACAATATCCAGTGGTGAGTTCTTGTCCATGCTCTGCAATGAACACTGTAAGCTTCCACTGCTGTCCCACAGGAAGCGCTATAGTAAGGTGTTAGTTTTCATTAACTAAGACAAGGTGTACTAATACCTAGGTTTGCTTCATTCAGTTTTTGACTCATGAATTGTTACAGTAACATGGCATGAGTCCCCCGCCAGCAGACAGCCCTCTGCCACCTGCACGGCTATAGACGATACCGGAGCCTCACCAGCTCTATAGATGATAAGCGGAGCCTCACTAGCTCTGTGACGACAGATGACGAGAGATGACGATAGACGATAAGCGGCAACTGCCGGCTTAGATAAGCGGTCTGGACCACACGTAACGATACATGACGACATAGGTCTAGAAGACCTATTTATGTTATCAAGATAGAAGGCAAGCCTCGTGTTGCCTCATGTACTGATAGAAGGGTACTGCATGGACCCTATCTACGATAGAAGCCCACCTCATGGACGCTATCTCTGACACATGTAGATAAGCAGATTAGAACCCAGCTTTAGGCTGAGCTTAGATACGACGAGTAGCCTTATATAAGGTCGAAGATTAAAGTAGACGTTCCTTACTTTAATCTTACTAGGTTTACCCTTGAACTCCTTGTCCCGCTAAAGCTACCTGCTCGACATCGACTCGTACCTTCAGTGACGCCTCTCACTGTCTGTAAACCCTGCTATCATCTCAGCGTAACCCCTCGTTAACCACCACGAGCTACGTTTGAGTACGCAACCTTTGCTTGTCTGTAAAGGCCGACGACTCTCAGCACTCGGTACCACTGTCGTGGTTGTCGCTGTTAAATTATCCTAGTCGCACACGACCGTTTGTCGTAACAAATGCATTCCATGCATTAGGTTTTCTGCGCTTGCGCAGGCCTGTATCATTGTGCAACTGGAGCCGAGTCCATTTGATGCTCCTGACAACAATGTAAGTATTGAGGTCATTACAAGGTATTCTGTGTTCTTACTGTTTGTATTTCTCAGAAATAACTGCAGCTTCCTCCTGATATGCTTCACATGCCTCATTGATAGCATTTGAGAGGCTAATGGCCTTTTCATGACAGTTGGCCTTCTGTGTCACAGTGAGTTTTGGTCTAGCACATTTGATTTTTTGTGTGATGTTGAGAACCATTATATGCAGACTGAACAGACAAGAAGCACAGACATTCAAAGGGCCACAGAATAAATATAATGGCAATGGACAGTAGGTTCATTAGACTAATTCATTTCAAAATTTTTGTTTGTTTGGCCATAGGGTAGATATTTGGCTTGTCAAAGATATACCTTATGTTTGTAGAGGTATATCAATGTCAGCATTTTAAACTTTCAGTTGAGTGTGAGTAAGCTAATTCGACCTTATTACAATGTAAACACCATCCTTAGCCTGATGTAAGCTAATTTGACCTTGTTACAATGTAAACAGATTCTTCTCCTGCTGCAACAGAGTCGATGTATGATGGTAAAGCATCATCATTAACTGGCCTTTGAACTCTCCCACCCAAGAGTGGGTGCAATGGACCCAACCCAAACTGTCCTATAGTATCGTACTGAGTCTAAGGTAAAGGAATCACATGAACCACACTTGTTGTAAAGCTTTGTGGATTAGTGGTTTCAGAATGACCCAAAGTCACATGGTGGATGGTGTTACACTCTGATAAGGATGTGTCCAAGGCAATAACAATAGAGTCCTCTGAGCCCTTCAAAAAAAAAATACCATCAGTGATGGGCATTATGGTTTATGAAATCAAATACCATAGAAGAAGTCAATTGTCCTATATTTGGCGTGACATCTCAGAGACTTGATGATGTGACCTGCGATTGCATCGGTAGTTCGAGCGGAAGTGAGTTTGGGATACTGGACAAGTCCGATACAGTGGAAATTAAACCTAACAAAAGACTTAGTGTGTAAATGTTGCTTGAAGCCATCACTCACTGATGGTTACTGTGGGACTGCTGGAACACTGATAGCTGGCAAAAGACTTCAAAGGTATAGTGAGGGGTTGTATGTGAATGGTTTGATGATACATACACTGTTGATGTTCAGAGGAACCTCAGGGAGAGAAGCCACAGTCCTCTAATGGACAGCAGCAGATGCATGTGGAGGACATTGACGTGCAAAAACAAACACCCTCGCAGGTGGAGGAACCTGAGCAGGAGAAGGTGCAGGCCTCTGGTGGACAGCAGTAGGTGCAGGTGGAGGACACTGACTGTTACAACATGTTACACGAGTCTCCTCTGCCACCCCAGCCCTCTGCCACCTTGCATGGCTATAGATGATACCAGGGCCTCACCAACCCTATGACAATAGATGATGATAGAAGATAGAAGAACAAGCGGCAACTGCTGGCTTAGGTAAGTGGTCTGGACCGCATATGATGACATAGGTCTAGAAGACCTATTTATATTATCATGATAGAAGGCAAACCTTGTGTTGCCTCATGTACTGATAGAAGAATGCCTTGAGGATCCTATCTTAGATAGAAGCCTGCCTCATGGACACTATCTCTGACTCATAGATAAGCAGATTAGAACCCAGCTTTAGGCTGAGCTTAGATATGATAGAGTAGCCTTATATAAGGTTGAGGATTACAGTAGACGTTCCTTACTTTAATCCTACTTGGTTTTCCCTTGAACTTCTTGTCCTGCTAAAGCTACCTGCTCGACATCGACCGCACCTTCAGAAACGCCTCTCTCTGTCTGTACCACTATTATCTCAGTGTAACCCCTCATTCCTATATGAGCTATGTTTGAGTGTGCAACCTTTGCTTGTCTGTAAAGGCTGATGACTCTCAGCACTCGGTACCACTGTCGTGGTTGTTGCTGTTAGAACTATCCAAGTCACACACAACCTTGTGTCATAACACTGACGTCCAAGAACAAACTCCCTTGCAGGTAGAGGAACCTGAGCAGGAGGGGGAAATTTGATTGAGGCACAGCTTCCAAGTTGAAATATATTATTGGCTGTGTGGGACAGGATGAGGAATGAGATGAGATAAAGAAAATAGGGTGACTTACTACTGCTTGTTTTTACCTTCACACCATGAGTGCGCACTGGTTTATTCCATTTCTTAAAAATCTTCTTCAAAATTGGCTGTGCTACTTGAGAGGTGAACATGTCACACATCAACAAAATTGCCTGGGATACTCATGTATCAACGAGTTTCCGCAAATCAGTGATTTTCAAGCAAGGAGACTGTTGAGTACTGACGAGCAGTGCTGGCAAGTTTTGAAGGAAGTTTGCTCAATTTGAAAACAAGTAGTGTGCTTCAAATCTAACAAAAATTGAATGCTGCAGTGGAGAATAAGTTTCAGAGACCATCAAGTGATCAAGGGATGTTCGTACAGTAGTATTTGTGTTTACAGCAAGATCAAGCTATGAAAAAATTTTATGTGAGAGACTGTAGGTGTACTATATGGAGGACAAAGAAAGAGCGAGGCGGCAGCTTGCTTTTCGGTAAGTAAATTGCTGCCGCCTCTCCCTTTCTTGGATATTAAATTAATGAAAAGGCCAATAAGGTCAGCACCACCATCACTGCTAAAGTGATATAAGAATGTGTTACCATTCCCTCAGAACACAGTGTAAGGGCTGAAGAACGGGAAGTCCATGCTGCTGCGCTGCACGGATGAGTGTAAGGGCTGAAGAATGGGAAGTCCATGCTACTGCACCCCAAAGAGGTAGTCAGGGCTGAAGAACAGGAAGTCCATGCTGCTGCACCACACGGACAAGTGTAAGGGCTGAAGAACAGGAAATTTATGCTGCTGTGCTGCACAGACGAGTGTAAGGGTTGAAGAATGGGAAGTCTCTGCTGCTGTGCCCATACTCCAGGGGATAAAATTAAGTAGCATGCTCAGAGATGACATATATAAGCACAATACCTGATTTCAAGCCTCTGCTCATGTTTCATAACCTGCTGGATGCCAACTTTAAATTTAAACCCTCTTGTGTTTGCAAGGGCTGGTACAAAGAACCAAGCAACAGAGCTCATTCTTCAATATGTGGAAGTTGAGAATTCTACTGCTGGTGTTGTAGCACCCATCATCTTTGAGTAGTATTGTGCTTATATACATTGTCTCTGAATATCACACTGAATCATATCATTGCCATGTATTTCAATTCTAATTTCTACTCAGACATGCATGCATCGAGGTGATTATCTTTGTCACAAAGAACATCATCCTCATCTACAAGAATCGTTGAGGATCCTTCTAAGTCACCCAACACCCATTCAACATGATCTCCATCCTTCCCTTCCCTCCTTTTCTTACTTGCCTGAATGAGACCATTGTATCCTGGGAGATCATAGATTGCTTCAAGTTTGGTGCAGTGAATGTTATTCACCTGATGACACTCCTCAAACCAGCACTGAATTTTATATGCAAGGGCAGGGTCAGTTTCCGAGAGTGATCGTGCAACAGATGACAGATGTGTGTCTTCATCATTGACCCATGCATGAAGCCACACTACTTCGACATTCAAGCGAGCGAGCTCCTCATGTGCACGCACTACTTTAAAATATTTGGCAGCAACTTCGCAATTGGTTTTTGAAGCCCAAGGCTTGGATAGGAGGTCTTGCTGAGAATGCTTCAGTAAGTCAAACTCACCTAGTCATGCATAAGATGCGACTTCATGGTATGTGAGAGTCAGTTGGGGTGGATTTTGCAAAGGTGCAAGGTCATTGTACTTGTCCAACGCTGCATGTATTGCTGCAGAACGTTGGGTAATAGCATTTGAGATATGTTGTCGTAATTTGTAGCCTGTTACTGAAACATGAACAAGTACTGGATCACCATGTTACAAAAAACTTACTGGTCCCTGCAAGATTGGCTTTGGCTAACTCAAATAGCCTCTTGACCACTAATCCCTCAAGGTGCTCGACAACACGAATGAAACAACTGATTCATCAATGAGTTGAGTGCACGCTTGTATTGATCTTGTTCTCAAGTCCAACATTCAGTGATGCCAATTCGACAGTGCAAGGTCATCAACAGCATTCATCTCCAAAACTAACCTGCAGTATGCTGCACTGTGCTCAGCCTCCCGAGCTCTTGCAACAGTTTGCACACTTTTGCGAAGCCCTTGTGTAGGCATGAAATCTGTCAGACTATAGGACAGAAACTGAACAGATGTGACACTCCTGTACTTGGCCCTGAAGATATCTCTTAATTGAACTTAGTCTGACATAAGGAATTTGAAAACATACTCTGCGCTCGCCAAAGACTCAAGGGCTTTGACGTATGTCATTTTCTCAATGTCTTCTTTGGTCTCAGTGGCAAGGGTCTGCAGGTACTCTAATTCCTCGCTATTCCATCTCGTCCGTCAGGTCAGGCTGTACTTTGAGCTCTTGAACTGCAGGTGACAGCTCATTGACAATATGAAGAGCCTGCTTGTAGTTGTTGTAGATGAATTTACCTATGAAAATGTTATTGATATATGGCCTCTAGACTTGAGAAAAACACTCACTGAGTTCAGAGTATTTGTCTAGGTCCCATTGGTCGAAATGAAGTTTGTTGAATTGTAGCCAATGAAAATAAGAAGCATGACAAATTACAGGTGCAACAGCATTAGAAGCAGAGAAGATTCGTTTACATGTTTCTAAGTCTTCGATCCCAAGACCTTCCTGATAGAGCAGATGATATTGAATTTGACATTGGTGATTGTGAGTGTGGCCATGAAATGTGTTGACTAGGAAGCGATGGTGTTTAGCACTGGCCTTTGTTGATATTGAACTTGCTGCAACAGTTTTGCTATATGAGCATCCAATATTGTAGCCTGTGGCACCATTGGAGCTGTAGACATCAAGAATCTTGCTTGTGGTTGCTAGTGCATACTTTGCACTAGAAGAAAAAATTAGTATAATGTACACTTGAGTATAAAATGTTTATGGCATACAGTTCGCCACTCTTACACATCTTCACCAATGTCTGTACTATGCCATGACGACAAGCACTGATAAAGATTCCTGTCTGATTGAAGATACCGACAGTGTTCTCACTGACAGTATTTGCTGTCTTCCAATTCTCTGTGCAGGCAGAGTCGTCATTGGTAGTTAAACGAGTGACATCAGTAGGTATGTGAGTGCCTGGGCATAGGTGAATATCATCTTTGAATAATTCAACATCAGAAGGTGCAATCAAGTAGTCTGATGGAAAAATTTGTTTATCAGCATGGCCAGAGCCATCTATTCACTTTAATGAATTGTTCCCATCCATGCTGTCAAGTTGAGTGGGGTCAAGGGGTTCTTCATTATCTTGCTAAATGATTATTAGATTTCAGGCATCAGAAGAACATATGAATATTACATACCTTATAGCTGCATGGTAGACAAGCATTTAACATCCGCCATTTCAAACTATCATGTCCAAGTGCCTGGTTGACAACAGCCTTGACATGACACAACATATTGAGATAGGCATCAAAGGCAATCGAGAATTGATCACGGAATGACTGAAAGTATGTACGCTACAGTAAGATTAGTAAGGGACAGTGAGGAAGCTCATTTGTGCACTTTATGGAGTGTGCAAAGGACCTTGACCATGGCTTGCAGTGGCGGATTTGATGATAAAGTTTGAGACATTCAAGAGCGATAGCAGCAGTAGGTTGTTGCAGGGAACAACCTAAGAAGCCAGCTTTGATTAGAGAAACATTGGTGAGCTCATCTGGCGCTTGGTGGATTGTTTGAGCAGCACAGAAACCTGCAAATAACTGCTTGTCAATGAGAAGATCAATATACTTGACACTTACCCGAGATACCAACACTTCTAACATGAAATATTGATCCTATTCTACCATTGATTTCACTCATCACACTCTCGATGCCACTGTGCTTCCACGAGAGGAAGGAGCTGGCCAAGTCCGTCATTTGACTGGACCATGCAGCATGCACCTGTGACTCCCATGTATTGCCTCTAATTAGACGTGATTATAGATAGTGTTAGCACATCTAAAATGACAGACTTACAGTGTTTCTAAGCCTCCTCCAATATCTCTCGGTAAAAGACTGACTTATAATAAAAGAAAACAGCTGTAGCCCTATGTAAGCTGGTGTGAGACATCGGCACTCACGCAGGTAATGTTCCTGATGTCAGCTATCCTGCGCCTGCCGTGCAAACCTTTGTGCTTGCTGTCATACACGATGAGCATAATAATTCAAACATATCGGAGGCGCATTTGGACACAGTGACAGCTACTGATCATTCAGATATGTACAAGTCTTTATGATATACATAGAAGGGTAGCAGGGTGCCATACTTGTCCTTGTCCTCATCTTCATCCTCAGACAACATAACAAATTCTGTACTTTTGGTGGCCTCCTGATGCTGGGTACTGGTATTCTTTTTCACCTTCTTTGATGGCCTTCTATTCTCTTTGTTTCCCTGTCCAGTAGTAGGTGCACCCTTGCACTTGCGAGGGATTCCAGCATCGGAGCACTTCTTGCATGGCTGCCAAACGACGCATATTGAGTGCAGCAGTATGAGCTTTGACCTCTGCTGGGGTCAGAGCACTCCAGTAACATACCTTGGCCCTCAGCATATCACAGAGCTTGTGGATTTTGCTGACAGTCCCAATGCTTGAAGGACTGATAAATTTGACACCCTGGGGTCATCCTACTAGGTGGACTGCATATGTTTCGACGATAACCATCTCGTAGTTGTTGTAATTCATTGTAATGTCCTTTTTGCCTCTTATTGCAACTGTAAATATGTCAGACAACGCTCACATGCACTAACGAATGTTGTCACATACCCAGTCCTTGGACAATCAATCTTCGAACTTGCTTTCAGACTGTTTCCAAAGAGTCACGGAAGTTCATTAAGATCTCGAAGATACTCAATAAGAACAAAATATTATTGTGAGGAGCCAGATAACTTACTTTGATTCTGTGTACATGCCCATTGTTTGTATTGTCGGAGAACATCAGCCATTGGAGACTCATAAACGTCCTCCCAGAAGTCTTCAGAATTGTCAGTACCATGCATTGTGCTCTGAATAGTGTCATTGATGTGGCCCGAACAACAAAGAGAGTTCCGTAGGTGCCTGTCCAAACACGCAGATCATCGAGCTTCGAAATGAAGATAAGTTCAGTAGAATACATGCAACAGATGGAGAGCTCACCTCCTTGACAACCCTTTCTGTTGTGGTCAAGACATCTCGCGCAGCAGCTATGTTATTTGCTCACACACTACTTACCTTTTTTTCATGGTGCTCACTAAGAGCAGCCACATAGGCGGCCTTCTCGTCCCTCGTCAAATCTTGCATGTCAGGATCCTTGGCAACCATTTCGTGCAGCTTAGGCAATATATGCCTAGAGCCATTAGGCTGATCTTGTTGCAACAGGACGTAAATATAACTACAAGATAAAGCAAAGAAGTTCGGCATACCATTATCCATCTCCTTAGCTTTGGCATGGATCAATGCATTAGTCAGGTTAACCTTGCGCGCTGTGTGATACTTGGTCTGATTACTGATCATGTTGTCGATATGTTTTGGAGTGATGTTGTGAGTGAGTGAGAGCAATATGACTGCATTTTTCTGTTCTTGTAGATGTTTGGCAACAGCGTCGTGTAAATGCTTTGTAACTGCAGTCCTCTGATCCTTCTTAATTTTTTGAGAGGCCTTCTGGGCATCTGACAGCCGAGGCAGTGGAGTCCAGCGATGAAGCATGGGACGTGTTGGGTTTCGTGCTGCCCAGGTGGACGAATTCGTGTCACAGTGGAGCTCTGGTGGTGACTCTCCATCAGCAGGTGACAGCGCGCGAGACAGTGCACAAGAGGACGGTGTGAGTTGATGTGCCTCAGGTGAAACATCGGCAATGACAGGAGTAGGACATTGTGGAAGGGCCAGTCCATTGTTGAGGGCTGCTAACTCGTCTCTCATCAGTGGCATTGTGTATAATAATGGGTCCTCCCAGTCGATACTGTGCCAATGTTGGCTCAATCCTGTTTTTTGAAGGTCAGTACTAAGAGTGAGACATACATATCCAACACTGCACCTTCATTTTCATTGAGGATTCCTGTGAAATATCCTGTGCCAGCGAAGGAATTTCCATTGATGTTGAAGTTGTCTTTGTAGCTCATATTTTTCTGTGTAGGTAGGAAGGAGCATTGTTGTGGGGACACAATTAGAAAAAAAAGCTGCTTACCTTGAGAACCCGAGCCTATTCCAGAATTAGGACAACATAGTCAAGTCATTGAAACCCTACAAGAAAATGGCAGATCTGAGTCAACAATGGAACAACATGAATAGAACAAATGTGCTTACAGTGTGCTCAATTCTAAAACATCGAGTTCAGTTCGTTTCATTTTGGCTCCGTACATTATTTCCGAGGCCGGAAAAAGGATGTCAAACATATGGGTTAACATTCTCGGAGTTGGCAATGAACTATCATGCTGACAGTCACATTCCCTGCCAGTTCCAGAACCAAGTCCAGCATAAACAACACAATATGCCATACAGTCACACAACACGCTTGCATCAGCAACATCGACACAGAGAAACCTATGGGAACACTCACTGGTATAATGCTAATCAGTAGGATAAGTTTAGAGCAATGGCTGGCCTCTGGCCTGTGAATATCATAACAACTGGCAACAAGCATCAGCAACAGTGCTGTTCCTGTATTTGGAGATGAAAGGAACTGAGCTTTTTAGAATCGAGCACACCTTAAGGTCTGGAAGCTCATATATAGATCAAGATTTGATAATTTCTTTTGATCAGGGGCGATAGTTGTAAGTACACACCTCCGCTGGGATAACCTCCTCACCGCGATCCTTTGATCCAACTTGAATGCCGATGGTGTTCGGATAGTTTGGAGGCGATAATACACATCTCCGAGATAACCTCCTCACCGCAATCCTTTGATCCAACTTGAATGCCGATGGTGTTCAGATAGTTTGGAGGTGATAATACACATCTCCGCTGAGATGAGTTTGTCATAATCCTTGGATCCAACTTGAATGCCGATGGTATTCGGATAGTTCCGCGTAATATGTATGATATTGGTTGGGGGTGCTGGTAGTACACATTTCTACTGGGGAATCCCAAGGTAAGGATAGTCACTGTGATCAATTCATATTAAATTATGGTCAGATTGGTTGAACTAGGAGAAAGTCTCACGACCTATTCCCCCCCCTCCAAAGCTACTAATGGTAAGTCTCAATTTTTGGACTCAAATGGTTGTATAATACTTAACATGCATTCAAAGGCTCATAAGCAGGATCCTCCTGTTAGTATGAGCAGGCAGTGCTTGGCTACCAAGCATTGGCTTGCAAAGCCAGGGTAATTTTTTTCTTCTCAAGTTCACTGAGATTGCACTTCTCATCTATTTACTAAGAGTTTGAGATACACAAAATGCAAAGGCACATGTTCAGATGGCCAAGTCAGTCCCTTAACTCTCAGTCTTGAGTCATGATTTCGTACTTACATAAATCCATTTTTTTAGGCAGGTGGGCTAGGTCAAATCACTTCCATTTACTGATGTCTCTTACTTTTGCTGACCGCACCCATAGAAAAAACAAAACACAAGCCCCTGCAGGACGAAATCACTGTGACATCCCCTCTGTCACTTCGCCTGTGCTCAAAGGTCTGCATTCTCACACTACCACTCCCGAGGTTGACAATGGATCTATACTCACCATGGAGAATGACCTCCCTTGTTCCTGCAACTCGCTAACCCTGCAAGACATTGAGAACATGGCCAACTGCTGGCAAAAGGGATGGGTCGAGAAGTCTGAACATGTGTGGGATGTGATGCATATGAGAAACTGCTTGAAGGTGCGCAAAAGGAGGGGGAATGAGAGACTGCCATCTTTCTTGATGAGTGTAGTTTACATGCTTGCGAGGGAAGGTCACTCCTCGAAAGTATCCAAGACATTGTGCACACCAATTGCCCATACTGTAGGGAGTGCCTCAAGTACAATATCATTGTATTGCATGATTTGCTCATTTGTATTGTTTCAGAGGTCAGATTCTTCGAAGTTAAAGCAGCTAACAGTAAAACTAAGTAGTCTGTGACTATATGATACATCGAACTTCTGATGTTATATTGAATCAATGGCAAACAAATATTGGATTGGTAGTGAACAGACAATGCATCAATGGCGAATGTATAGCGAATTCATGGCGAACATATGGTGAATTCATAGCGAACGTATATGGAATTCATTTGAATGTATAGCAAATCCATATTGAACACATATTGAACATTGTAGTATCTCTAGAATATTGCACTCACATAGAATTCTAAATCAGTCCAAATCACACCAACTGTGACCAAGGTTAATATCTGTTATACTGAATGTATGGTGAGTGCAGTGGGCCTTGATTTAGGACTATGATTGCATAAATCATTAACTACAGTTGTGCCAGGATACTACTACATGCGGACTCTTAAGGTAATCAGTCCAATGTCATTCAGTCATCTGCATCAATTTTGTAATCACACAAAGTAGCTTGCACGTTTTGTGAACTGAGTATAAAGATTCCATTGCTGATGTATTACAAGCAAGTATTACATATGTACATGGTTGATACAGCATACTACTATGAAAGTATCTAAAGTTCACAGTATGACATCGTCTCTGACAGGTCATCTAGTTGCGACCACAGGCCATCCGAGTCGGGGGACAAAGATGGGGAACATGGGGATGGAGATAGCCAGAAAGGACCACCTGGGGTTGGGACAGCTTGCACTCTGCCTTCGTTATATTGTGCGGTATATACTTGAAGCGCCTTCTGAAAAGAAGGGTACCACTTCTGAATGTTACCACTAACAAAATGGGTGCGTTCAGCCACATCAGCCCTAAGATTAGTGTCAATATTATTATCAGCAGTGAAAAGTTTGATAACACTCACCAGTGGTAGAATATACCAACTTCTTGGCCGATTGTGACCACCCAGAACCCTTCAGGTTCTAAATCAGCACGTGGGGGTGCAATGTCACTGGGTTTTGGAACTTGTATGGCAAGCTAGTAGATAGATTGGGCGCAGGAATGGTTCGACTGACATGTAAGGAGTTCGTGTGTGATGCTTTGGAAAGGGTGATAGTCTCTTCGACGGTCTTGCGCTTCCACGTAATTGTGTCTAATGCTGAACCTGTTTGAAAGGATGAGCATGCGGTTGATTGTCAGATAGTATAAACCCACTACTCACCTGATATAGCCATGCCTTCCAGTAGCTGGTGCAAGTCCCGGACATGATCACTGTGGCAGGAGGCGACAGGTGGTGAGGGAGTGCGTGCCATGGCAGATATGAGAAACTGAAGGAAATGGCAGTTAGTTGAAAAGGGGGATAGATGGCAATGTGCACTAATAGCATTCATGATTAGTCACATAACCCAACATGCATAAGATGTACCTACCTGGCTTGTCTGAAGGAGAAAAAAATATGCAGAATCCTGGACGTCAAAAACGAGTTCATAGCAACCTTTCTTTGTGGTCTATCCGCCACATAGGCTCTTTGTGAGGTAAGGATGGGCTTCCCGCCAACTGTGTGTCGAAGGTGGTCAAACACAGAGCATTGGTCCTCCAAGCAGCAAGCTATAAACAGTGGCGGGAGATTTGCCTACAAGGTGAGTATCCAGGCATTCAAAAACATCAAGACACTGACCTGGTTTATAGCAATGACAGCCAAAGAGCGCCAAGCTCTGGAAGCTCTCAAAGATCCCCTGACCTTTCCACCTAACATTGACGAGGACTCCGAAGATTTCAATATCAACGATATATGTGATGGTGCCGACACACTCTCTATTAGCCATGCCAGGGGGGAGTTTGGAGACCTTGTGAGAGGTGTTCTTGGTGAGGTTTGGAGATTGTAAGTGCGTGTTCATAGACCAACAGTAATTGACACATACATCAGAAAGGGTCGAGATGGTGCTCGCAGGGCTCAATGTGTTGACAATTGCATGCGGCATGATCGTGTTCTATGGAGAAATGATGCTTTCAATGAGCAAATACAAGGGATGACTGAAGCATACCTTATATGGAGCCTGGAGAAATCACAGAAGGGCTTTAAGAATTTTTTGGATCACCTATGCAGCGAAGGGACTGATGATGTTAATGGTGGCCAATGGCCAGTAACTGTAGTAGACACGTTATGTGAGTCACTACTAATAGTTGGTGGCTTCAATGCTTATGTGAACATACAGTTGCTGAGAAATTCATACTCAAAATATCATCGACCAACATTACCATTGCTTCTGCGCTCGTTCATCAAGGCATTATGCCTTGCTCCCCAATATCGCCTGTCATGGGCATAACATCAGAAGCCCTTGAATTATATCGGGTAGTGCACCTCAGGAGCCCTCACTTATCAATTCAAGCTTTTATTAAGACTATATGTGATTTACTTGGGGTACAATTAAGTTCTCACTTCAAGTTCTATTGTACTTCATGCTAAATACAGACAGGTTGAATTCCAACGACAACTCTCACGTCAATTTTCATCTTCTGTAGGTGCAGATACTCAAGAGGACCTAGATGAAGAGGAGGTGGCAGAGGAGGTGGCAGAGGAAGCCTTGAGGAGTTTGCAGGACATCATCCTCATCACTGATGACTTCTTGTGGCTTCAGGTTCTTGATGATGGTGAGGGAGAGGAGTAGTCTACTAGTAGTAGTTTAGCCATTATACTGCTGCAATGTACTTCACTCATTATGCTTAGTCACTGTGTCCAAACACACCTCTGATATGTTTGAATTATTGTGCTCATTGTGTATGATGGCAAGCATGAAGGTTCACACGGCGGGCGCAGGATAGCCAACGTCAGGAACATTACCTGTGTGAGTGCCGATGTCTCATGCCAGCTGACATAGGGCTACAGCTGTTTTCTTTTATTATAAGTCAGTCTTTAACCAAAAGATATTGGAGGAGGCTTAGAAACACTGTAAGTCTGTCATTTTAGATGTGCTAACACTATCTATAATCACATCTAATTAGAGGCAACATGTGGGAGTCACAGGTGGCAGCATGCATCTCTTTATTATGATGGAGATGAGAATGAGGTGCTCAACGATGAAAATTTTTCCTGCCTTCCAAACTGATATACAGTGAGAAACGAGAACAACCAAAGAACTTAACTCACCAAATGATGACCTGTGCATGCATTGCACTCAGGGCTGGATCATCCTGTCCTACAGCCCCAACCTGTTAAGAATGTGCTCAAGGGTCGGATCCGAAGGGCTTGGCTTCAGCTCGTGCGCTGCACCCCTTACCCGAGTACGTGCCCCTAACTTCCGAGGGCTGTTGGACAATGTCCGAAGGTTGTCGGACGAGTCCAGAGTCCGATGTCCAATGCATGGGAATTCCGGTGGACGTTCAGGAACAAGGGATAAGACTAATCCAGACATTGTCCAAACTAGAAAGGAAACAGTGGAGGACTACCAGAGGTAGAGGCAGAGGTGAGAAGTCTATAGGAATTGATCCTAAGACTAGCAGAGGACGACGAGAGGAGAAACTCAAGTCAGACGGAGAAGGGAATGAGCAGAGTCTAAGATAATATTCGAACTGAGGAAGTACAAGGATTCTACAGGGTTTATATACTACTGAGGACTTAATGGAGAGTCAGTCTGCGCAGTCTGAAGCTATGCGAGGCTGTGGACGGAGCGTATAGAAAAGTCAAACACTAGTCTATCGGAAAATAGTAAATGAAGACGGAGATGAAGACATAGGAAAATAAAGGCAGAAATGAAACGAGGTACAGAAAATGAGTATAGTCTAACTGGAGAAGGAACGTACAAAGGGATAAGGCATGGAAGATAGACGTGGGTCGGATCCGGGCGATAGATAGAAGTCGGCTGGATCCGGAAGTCCAGAAATGATGTGTGATAGGTCTGGGTCTGGAATGTGGGATATGACAGTATCCCCCCCTTAGGGCTGAGCCCAAGAGGCTTCTGATCTGGAAGTCTGGACTGGACTTCTATGAATGCGGGATGATGGGCGGAGCTCGTAAAAATAGAACTGGACATATAAGTAGGCCGGGGCGCCCATGAGATGTCTAAAAACTTTCCCCCTAACTCCAATTACTGTTTCAACATGTCTAACTCCACTTCCGGCAACTCAAAGTCTGCCCAGCAACTCCTCTGAGAGAGGCAGGCGGAAATGGCGGCCAAAATCGCGCGACTCGAGGCGGACACTCGGAGAGAGGCGGAGGAAGAGGAGTGCAAGCACAAGGAGGCGGAAGAGGAGCGGAAACGGATGGAGGAACAGAAGCGGAAGGATATCGAGGAAACTCGGAAAAGGTTGGCTGAGTGTGAGCAGGAGCATTTGGCAAAGGCTAGGATGGGCAACGCGTCGGAGGTGAGTTGGATGAGGTTTTTTGTGTTTTTTCGGAGTTTAACAAAATGTTAGTCCTCTGGTCTGGCGGATCCGGAGGCTGCGTGTGAGATGTGTGTCCTTAGGCGCAAGATTTGCACCTGGGCAGTAGCGTCTAAGATGCCTAGGGTGAGTTTTCTGTTTTGTCCGGATCCGGATGATTACTGATGATTTCCGAAAGATCCGGACTTGTGACCAGTGCCGCGCATCCAAGGAAAAGTGCATCGGCAGAAATCCGCCTGTCAAGGTGCCAGCCAGCAAAGGCAAAGGGAAGAAATGTGCGCGTCCGGAGGGATCTCCGAGCCCCAAGGGCAAAGCCAAAAGGCGTCAGCGGTGTCTGGAGGACATCGACGATGACGTGGAAATAGTGTCCAATCCCCGGACGGTCATTGGAGAAGATCAAGACTGGGCGGAGTATGATGACCAGGCCTGGGTTGCAGCCACTGTTACGACAAACGGTCGTGTGCGACTAGTGTTACGCACTCAAATAGATCTGTTAGGCGGAGCCCTAAGAGGGGCGTCGTCCGCTAACGTTCGTGACGTAACCGGAAGGGTCCGGTATAGCAAGTGAGACTGGCGACGACGAGTCGGCAGCGATCACAGTACGCGCGTGTCACGTGACTTGGTAGACGGATGTCTAAGAAGTCACTCAAGGTCGGGACTGTCTTGTCCGGACGATGAGGTCGATCGAGATAGACTTAGTCGCGAAGAGCAACTAAGAAGAGATACTAGAGACTGAAGCTGAGGGGGCTTCAGAGGGAAGTATGTTCCAGGGAAGATTGAGTAGATTCAAGTTAGAGAATCTAGTACAAGGTGACCGACTACTTATACTAAGTGGAGAGGGTTAAGGGCAAGGCTAC